>NW_024735409.1:0-8488 GCF_018991925.1 Homarus americanus | reverse complement strand
GGCCGCCATAATAGTTGTTACTGTTTGGGTTGTTCAGGGAGTTGATTGTTTACTCAGGGGGAAGTTATATGTGACTAACTTAACTTTGAACGATCTCTTGTGTGCTTGTAGTTACTGAGTGTCTGTACAGTTGGAGTGGACCTATAAGCTTCCTCATGGATGACGTCTGGACGTAAAACTTGACGAATGAAAAAAACGCTGTAAAGAAACACCAGACAGTTAAGAGAAATATATAGAATTATGGAAGAGAGATAAAACACAATGAAACGAAAACGGAAATAGAAATAACGTCAGTGGGTGATACCTGACACCACAGCTCGAGATATTGTTACACAGACTAAAGAATTCAAATAACAGCGAGCAGTTCTTGTTTCAGAAGAGCAGAGACTCTTGTCTGGACAACAGGGAATAAAACAAGTCGCTTTACTCACGCACTCTCCTCTGGATATTCCATTCCCGGAGGTCAAAGTTCACACACCCCATAAGCGTATATTAAGAGATTCGTGGTTTTAGTCTCACAATTTCTCTTTGTTAATATACATGAAAGTTTATACAAAGATACCTTGCTACGGTCCCCAAACATCAGTACAGATAAAATTGGATTTAATATTTTTTTTAACCTTTTCACAGGAGTCAAAGGTAACGAGACTTACACAATTTTGGGTCATTCGTTCATCGAGGCCTCAGTCAAGTTTGTTGTTGTGGGAGTGAATGAGGGAGAGATGTTGTATCCGCCAGCGAATGTTTGCTGCTGCAAATTTACTTCTTAACGTTGTTTACGAAAATTGTCTAATTGGTATCAATAAAATATAAATTAAGAGAGATTCTTCTTATTAATGACTGACACCATAACTTATGACTGATAAATCGTAAACATCAATGACATTCAAATATTCAGTTTATTTTCCTAGATGTAGATGAACAAAAATAGTGTATCACAGGTTGTTGTCGCAGTGAGCAAGATGAACAGTTGAGGACAAAATTGTCTGAACACTTGGCAATATCTGGCATCATCCTCTGGGCCATATATATATATATATATATATATATATATATATATATATATATATATATATATATATATATATATATATATATTGATTTATATCTAACAACGCAGATTTTCATCACATATTATGTCGGAACCACATAATAGAAGAACAAAACTCTTAACACAAAGAAAAATCTGATAAAATACGTTAAAACTCCAATCCCCTTCACCTAATGATCCTCAATACACTCGCACCAAAAAATATCGATGCAGGGTGTGATCGACGACTTCCGAAACGATACGTATACACTGTGATACGTCTGGAAGGTTGGTAAGTGTATCCTCATAACGCCCCCCCCCCGCCCCCCCCACTAGGTGGTGCCATACGGCTGACAATCAGTGTGTTTGTTTCTTCTTTTCGGATTGTTGCTTTGTGTCGACTGAATGATGAGCGAAGGTTCGGTCTCGGTGAACGTGGGTATAAAACAGAGGCAATATGAAGCAGTAGAGACCTACACATGCCAGACGACATGGAAACCTCGGAGGGAACACGAGGAGCTATTATTGCCCTTCATAACGAAGGGTTCGGCGTCACAGATATTAGCCGGCGGGTTGGTGTCCACAGGAACACCGCTGCACGATGGATTCGGCGATACCTCGAAACTGGTGCTACAGACGACAGGTCTCCGAGTGGCCGTCGACGCTGCACCACCCCTCAGGACGACCAGGTTGAGTGGTTTATTTGGTAGCATAAATTAAAGTGGCAATATTCACAAGTATCACAAATAATTTTGTTAACAGGGAGCTCCTCATATTTCATACTGTCTATTTATCACTTCCCGACCTTATTTATAACGGTTTGTTTCACTTGACCAGACCATAGTAGCTGCTCAGCAGGATTACAGGGCTGCCAACATACGGCTGGAACAACTCGCCTTCCCAATACCTATCGTCACTGGTCTCAAATTGTTCACACTACAGTATGCACCGATACTTTTTGTTGCGAGTGTACATACTATCAAATGTCCAGGTAATTTTGTCCACACGTGTACAATGAAAGACAAAAGTCGTGTCGTGAAATTTGGTGAAAACATATGCCGAAGGGCTAAGACTTTTGGTGCGCTCTGCCTTGTGGTAGGGCTCTAGTAATATTATATTTTAAACCGCGATTATCTCGATTGACTTTTGTTGAAAGAGAGATATATTATTAACAAGAATATAAACGTAACGGTGATGAGGAAGGATGGGATGTGAGGAAGTAATGGAGCCGCTGATGACGAGTTATGTGATCGACGCTCGTCAGAACAAGTGAAATTAATGATGAAAATAAAACAATAACGGACACGGTGATAATAACCAGTAAGCGAGAAAATGAACGGTAAAGCAAAGAGAGAACAAATCTTACTCAGGTAAACACCACAGGTAAAATGTGAAGGATGGTGCAACAAACAGAAAACATCAGGCACAAGTAACATCACCCACAGGTAACACAATGAACACACACAAAAACTATTTGTCCCTTTTATCGTTGATAAAATATGACACAATGACGAACAATTCTGATCACTATTTGTGAATCAACCAAACCAAAACTGCTGTACATTGGGTTCATTTCCAGACACATGGAACCCAGGTGGGTAGAGAGCTTTTTTTTTTGTACGAGCAACACAACCCACAACACCAACAACACTACCCACAACACCAACAACACTACCCACAACACCAACAACACTACCCACAACACAGGGACAACAACAAAACAAATAACGCCAGAGAACTCCATAAATACAAACTTAAATGTTGAATTGTTTTAATGTATTTCGATTTTCACCTTTTTAAAGTCTTAAATTTTAACAAAAGTCATATTCCATGTACGAGATGTTGTTCTGAATAATTAGTGTCCGGTTATTTAGGTTTAATCGTGTAATATATTCATTCATTTTACTTTTCACAGTTAAATTTCGCTGACCATCGCATGTGGGTTTTTTTTGAGTAAAGATGAACATAATAACACTCGTAATCCTTTTACTTGTATTACTAAGGATAAAATTCATAATAATAATAATTAACGTTTCCTTTCACAAATTCAGTAGCCATACGCTGAAAATATACAGACGGCATAAGAGTTACAGTCCACTCCACTTATAAGCCACACAGACTGCGGCCTCGAAATTACGAACTTAAATTTTATTTTCTTTGTTTATAAAACCAATCCATGCTAATGAGCTTAGAAGTAGGTGTTGACTTTACGCTTTGACTGACCACTGTTTAATTGTCTGGTTTGTATATTTCGCAAGGTGAGGGAGGGGTGGACCCAGCCAGTCTGTGTGGCTTATGAGTGGTGTGGACTGCACATATATAATATATAACAATATATAATGACAAGGAAGGTGGGGTCATTTAACAAGAAATTTCAAGAGAGTTACAGAACAAAAGTGAGACTAACAGTAGTGAACACACAGGTTAACTACGGGTGAGTCGGTAGAACCAGGAAGCTTCAGCCGTACTGTAAAATATAATTAATATACCCGGCTCAGGTACAAGAGATATTTGACAACCCAATTAAGGCAGGTGTAGCATGTCGAGGACCAATTTTTTTCTCCAGTATGAACCACAATTATCGATATGACTCTCATCCCTGAACGACATCCTATCCCCATTAACATAACGATGTGAGTGGCACCAGATTTCGGTAAAAGGCTTTGAAAATACCCAGAACGTCTTTATATTCCACCAATAAGGCTTATTCATATGAAGCAGAAGTAGACCGTGGCAGAAAAACGAAGATATTATGAGACTAAAGGCAGTGAGTGATGGAGAGAAGATTTATAAACAGAAAATTGTTCTATGTTTCACTAATGATAATGAAAGCTGGCATTAGTAATGCCCGCTAATTGTGTTGTGTTTGGGTGTAATTCTTGGTTCAAACGAGAGGGGAATATACACTTCCATACACGTCCTACAGATGAAGAACTAAGATACAGTGAATTAACCTCTTCAACAGAAGACAACATTAATACTGCTAATGCTCGGATATGATCGGTGGGCATTGAACAGCTGCCAGAGGCGGACAGAAACTGCAGTTCATTGTAAAAGTAGTTTGATAACTATTGATTATGAATTTTATATATTTTTCACAAATTTACCATACATTTAACACTAGAGATTCCGTAAATAATGTCAGAAGTAAATAAATCTCTGTGCCCTGGTAGTGTTGTGTAATGAATTGGAAAATCTATCAGATTCTGGATAAGTTTTCAGGGCACTCCCCTTTTTCCTCTCCCCTTTTCCCCACTCCCTCTCCTCCTCTCATTAAGAACATAACAATGGAGGAAACATTCATCGGGTCTAATGGCCCATACTAGGCTGCCCCGTTTACACCCAACCCATATCGCTCACGTGTCATGTGAGGTTATAAGAACTAGTCTGCAATAGGCCAGTTGTCATGTGCATGGCAGCTTCTGTCGAGAATTACTACCACTCTCTATCGTCCATGAATCTATCTAGCCTCCCATTAAAACTTTCCAGGGTTCCAGCACTTACTACAAAGTTGCTAAGCTTGTTCCACTCATCTACCACCCCATTTGTAAACCAGTTTCTTAAACCTAAACTTATCCAACTTAAATTCCATGCTACGAGTCCTATCATGCTCGGATATTATAAGAACTTTCTCTATATCTCCTTTTTTTATTCCTTTCATCCACTTAAATACTTCTATCATATCTCCCCCGCACTCTTCGTCTTTCTAGGGAATGCAAGTTTAGTTTCGTTAATCTATCTTGATAGGGAAGGTTTCTAAGTCCCGGAATCATTTTCGTCATTCTTCGCTGCACCGACTCCAGTGAATTGATATTTCTTCTATAATAAGGTGCATCAGGACTGAACAGCATAATCGAGGTGCGGCCTGATTAGCGGAAGGTATAATTGCAATATGACCTCAGCACTCTTGATTACTTACACTTCTAGATATAAAACATAATACTCTGTTTGCCTTATTTCGAACATTAACGCACTGTTTTCTAGGCCGAAGGTCCGGGCTTCCGAGTACCCCTAAGTCTCTTTCACAAGTCGACTTCTCTAGTTTGATGTTGTTAAGGCTGCATACATTGACAGTATTTGTTCTTCCAATATTAAGTACGCTGCACTTGCTGGTGTTGAATTTCATTTGCCATTTTCTGATCACTCCTGCAGTTTATCTAAATCCTCCTGTAGTGCATTTGCATCCTGCCCTGAATTAATCTGCCGCCCTATTTTAGTGTCATCCGCAAAGTTGCTTATGTCACTGTTGATCCCAGTATCTACAGTGTGGGACCAGTACTGACCCCTGGGGAACCCCACTAGTTACTCAGCCCCTCTCAGATTTAAAACCATCTACGCTGACCCTCTATGTTCTATCGGTGAGCCATGATTTTATCCAATTTAAAACTGTTCCCTCGATACCATAAGCCTTAACTTTTCTCAGAAGCCTCTGATGCGGTACTGTCAAACGCTTTGCTAAAGTCTAAGTAAATAACATCGCAATTTTCGTCATTATCTACTACCTCATAGATTTCCTAAAAAACATCAGCAGATTTGTTAAGACAAGATTTTCCCTTTGTAAATCCATGTTGAGAGTTGGAGATGTTCGGGGTACTTGGTTCTAACTACAGGGGCGAACATAAACACCTGTAGAGTTCTGTAGGTTCTTATTAACGGAAATATACAGGAGTGCGCTTACAAGCGCAGGTAGGTACATTTATCTAAGCGTGTGGTGACATGAAACAGGGACATTGCCACACGCTACTGACTAGAGAAGTAATGTGTATATATAGAGTACATACATGGTATACATACAACATACATAATATACATACAAGAGTCGTAGATTAATTTGTTTTTCTCTAAATGCGATCGGATGCTATTTGCTATAATCGATTCAAGAAATTTCCCCATTACTGACGTCAAACTAATCGACCGGTAATTTGACGCTGATGCTCTGTCTCCCTTTTTGAATATGGGTACTACATTTGCCTGTCTCCACAAGTCTAGCACAACTCCCGTGTCTTATGATTTTGTAAATAAATTTACGAGGGCTCCGCTAATTTGTTCCTTACATTCTTTCAAAACTCGAGGATTTTGTCTGCTTTCATTTATTTTTCTTAAGAACATCCTCTTCTCTGATAGTGATATTCTTTAATTTCTCTTCTTCATTTCCCCTAAATATCACTTCCACCTCTGGCGTTTCCTCGTGAATTCCTTCTGTGAAAACTGATAAGAAGTAGCTGTTTAATGCTTTGCTTATTTTTTCATTATCATCGATCAACTTCCCCTCTCTCTGACTTTAAAGGCCCTATTTTCTCCTTGACCTTTGTCCTATATACCTGGAAAAATCTCTTGGGATTCGCCTTGGATTCTCTTGCAATCCTGATTTCGTAGTCCCTCTTTGCATTCAGTACATTTTCTTAACATTCCTAGATAGATTGTGTGGTTACTAATAAGATAAATTCAGTGACATAAATTCATGCTCTTTTTTATTCACTTAGTGACTCAATGTATTGCAAGAGAGAACTACCTTACCACTTTTCGTGCAACATTTGGAGTGGTGGTAGTAATTCACTTTGACATTGACAGTGGAAGACTCAAGTGCAGATATATTGGCTTTGTATGTCCACGATTCCAACAAAAATGAAATGTCTTCCAAAATAAATTAAATTTAAGGTCATATTATCTTTTCAGTCATCCAGGGAATTTTAGGATTTCAAGTTGACCAGTGTTTTCCAGTTAGGTTAAGTTAGGTAGGTTAGGTTAACATTTTGATGTAGAACATTAAAATTTTAAAGGAATTATAATTTTTTTCTGTGAATTTCTCCCCAAAAAACATCAAAGTTTTGGAATCACCATAAAAATCTACATTAGAAAAAATAATGAGTGTGTTGCATATCAAACCAAACAAATCTGAGTTTCCATTGGAATTTTTTATTTTTTTTAAGACAAAATTATCCACAATATGTAGGTGTTGAAAACTTATAAATATTAACCCTCATAAATAAAGATGTTTCAGAATTCGCAAATTTAACTAACACAATATTAATGACTTTATTTTCACTTACAGGTGGAGATACAGCTGACTATTCACCTTTCACCAATACTGAAGAAATAAATCTTGGTATCATGATTGATGAGGAATTTTCCGGTTCCAGGGAAGATTTTGGAATTTGCTAACCTAACCTCGGAATTGGTTTCCAGACCCGGAACAGAAAAATTTGGAGACTTTCCATAAGTCTCAATTACCACACCAAAAATGGTGTTTCTAATTAAAATATGCCTGGAGAATCAACAGCTCAAACATTATGATATAATTATTACGCATCCGGGGATGATTTTTCCTTTAAAATACTTTACTCTTGATCATCCATATATTATAACATACCCTGCATTTAATAAAGGCTATAATCTGACAATCATTATCATTGTATTCTTATCCTTATTATTATTAGTTTATATTAAACATTAAAAAATGCAGGAATAATTTGCAATTAACATTGCAGACTGTATTGAGGATATTTTTAAACAATTTATTTATCATCTTGCTCTATGTTTAACATTATTAGTCTCTGATTAGTTGGTAGAATTTCATGACTGTACCTACTGTATATGGGTTCCATGACATTTGCTCACAAGATGAACCTAAGCTAACCTAACCTAACATGTCTACATTTCCATTATAGTTGAGTATATGCCTTGTAAGCAAATGTCTGTACACTGACTATATGAACTCCTTAGTGAGGATCCATATACAGTATTTACATGGAATATTTTTCCAAATAAAAAGACCATTTAAACAGCAGATACTTTTCTCCAACTGTTGGTTTAGTCCATGTCATTAACATATTGTATACATTTGTACTCCTGACATTGGGAAAGTGTTCATGTCTTGCTTTCTTTGAAAGGGTTTTTATTGCATTACTATAATCAGGTTGAGACAAGTCGGAAACCATATCTCAAGATTTCATATCTTGTAGATACTTGGCCTTTATACTTGTATAATATGAAAGTAAAAAATTTTGGTACAAAGATAATTTCCTGTTTGATAGAAAACTAACAGTTTTGGTCATATTTTTTCAAGATTTTATCCCAATTCATCTGTACAGTGAGTTCATCACTGTCATAGCAACATTATAATACCTAATGCTGTACTTTGTTATATTCTACTGACTTCATCCACAGAACAGGCCATAGTTCTCTTTATTACACTCACCCAACCCCAAGAACGTGACACACGTATTACTTTATTGTTAGATTTAATAAGGATAAACAAAGGAACAGATAATACACTCTATTCCTACATTTTTATGGTTGTCACAGGCTTTATTTACCTATATTCACTGTAAGTGATCGTATTTCATTCCCAGAATATGCTTAGGCTCAAAGAAAATAGGAAAATGAGGTGCACCTTAGCTTGGATTCAAGTTTTTCATGATCGTAAATCGTGTAGCAAGGGTAAACGTTTCGTACCAC
>NW_024735408.1:0-9300 GCF_018991925.1 Homarus americanus | reverse complement strand
GTATGTGTGTGTGTATAATAATAATAATAATAATAATAACGGTTTATTGAAAAGTTCTGCAGCCTGAAGGCTGAAAATATACATTGGGCATAAAGACTTATTACATACATTGTGGGTTTAACAAAGCCTTCATTAGAGAAAGGTGAAGGAACATAGTGAACATACAGATTAATGTAGGTGTTGAACAGCAAAAAACGTAGTGTAGTAACTCCCTCCCAGATGGTGTTAGGAGGGACCTCACGTGGTGTAGTAGTTCCTCACAGATGGTGTTATGAGGGGCCTCACGTGGTGAAGTAATTCTCGCAGATGGTGTTATGAGGGGCTCTACTTGTAGTAACTCCTCCCAGATGGTGTTTAGGAGGACCTCACGTGGTGTAGTAGTTCCCTCACAGATGGTGTTAGAGGGACCTCACGTGGTGTAGTAGTTCCCTCGCAGATGGTGTTATGAGGGGCCTCACGTGGTGTAGTAATCCTCACAGATGGTGTTATGAGGGCCTCACGTGGTGTAGTAATTCCTCACAGATGGTGTTATGAGGGGCTCACGTGGTGTAGTAATTCCCTACAGATGGTGTTAGTGAGGCCTCACGTGGTGTAGTAATCCCTCACAGATGGTGTTATGAGGGGCTCTCAGTGGTGTAGTAATTCCTCACAGATGGTGTTATGAGGGGCTCACGTGGTGTAGTAATTCCTCACAGATGGTGTTATGAGGCCTTACGTGGTGTAGTAATTCCCTCAAAGATGGTGTTATATGAGTGAGATGTGGTTCCAGGCCTTCCCTATCGTAGACGGATTAACACATCGCTGGTAGTTGGGTCGGGCCGTTATCACTGGGTACCTGGGACCTCACTGTGTGAAAGGTCAACTTGGGTACCACTGTTACTGTTGAGTTGTTCTCACTGACTTAAGCACTGTTCACCACTGTTCACCTCTGTTTAACACTGGTTCCATTTCTTTCCTAAATGAAATAGTAACTTCTGGTGTGAACTTGTTGATATTCCGGTGGGGAGGAGGGTTCAGGGAGTGGGAGTTGGTATGGGCCAACATAACAGTTGACCTGGCTGCTCGGAGAGGAGCCAGGTACGTCTTGACCCTTCGGTGTGTGTGTCTGTGTGTGTGTGTGTGTGTGTGTGTGTGTGTGTGTGTGTGTGTGTGTGTGTGTGTGTGTGTGTGTGTGTGTGTGTGTGTGTGTGTGTGTGTGTGTCTGTGTCTGTGTGTGTGTGTGATAATCGTTCAGTATCCTCCCTCCCTTCGTAGCTTGGGTGCTTGTATACCAATAGATGTTGTAGACAGGTGACACATTTCTGGGAATCGATGGTGGATGATGTGAGTTAAGAGTGATTGTACTAGACGAGACGGGTAGCTGTCTGTGGACGGTCACTCCCTGTCGTGTTAACTATAGTGTGTCCTGCTGCTACCCCACTACTACCACCTCACCACCACACTACCACCTCCACACTCCCACCTACCACCACACCCACACCACACTACCACCATCACCACCATACTTCATCTGCTACACCTTCTCCCTTTCACATGTATATTTATTATCTTTCCATCCTCTTGTCATCCACTTCCCTCTGGTTATTGCCCTCTCCCCCACACACACACACACACCTGTTTCCCCCTTATATACACAGACTCACTACAGAAGCCTCCCCTGCTTGCACCTGTAGATGTGTGAGGCCAACAGTGGCAGTTCAGTAGTTGGGAAACATTGGGGGTGTTGTTACTGCGTCCAGATTTTATGTAATCCTTTGAGTATGATGATTTAAATCTTGAGTATGATGACTGAATCCTTGAGTATATGACCTTAATCCTTGAGTGTGGTGCTTTAATCCCTGGAGTTGATGACTTAATGCTTTGAGTATGATGATTAAATCTGTGAGTATAATGACAAATCCTGGTATGATGACTTAAATCCTTGAGTATGGTGATGAATCCTTGAGTATGATGACTTAATCCCTTGAGTATGAGGACTTAATCCCTGAGTATGATGATTATCTCTGTCGTACGATGACTTAAACAGTGATACAAATAACATTGCTGTGTATTGTAGCGGGAAGCAGCATATATGACATGAATGATAAGAATATTACTGCTTCTTTTAACCCGTAGACGATAATGGTACAACTATACTGCTGCTGGCTAAAAGCGACTTCTTGAGCGATATTATACTCCTGACTTAAAATGATAATAACTCCCTGGGCGATATTAGACTTCCTGAACCCCAAACGACAATAGATATTAAACCCAAAAACGTTATTATACCCTGACCCCAAACGATACTTCTGGGCGTTATTATACTTCCTGACCCCAAACGATACTACCTAGATATATACCGAACCCTTAAACGATACTCTATAATATACTTGAAATCCCAAACGATACCCCGGCGATATATATCGAACCCAAAACGACATTCTCGGGCGATATATACTTCGACCAAACGATACTCAGGATATATCGAACTCCTGGTAACGATACTTCTTGACCTCAAAATGATATCTATTTGGCTGATATATACTTCTGACTTCAAACAAACATACTACATTTGGCTGATATTATACTTGACTTAAACGATATACCTGATATTATACTTCCTGAACCCCAAAACGATACCCCCTGGCGATACATTCCTGACCCCCTGGCCGATATTACCTGACTCCCCAAAACGATACTACTTCAAGGATATATATATATCTGAACTCCCAAACGACATCTCCCTGGGCGATATTATACTTCCTAACTTCAAAACGATTCCTATTGATATTATATACTTCCTGACCCCAAAACGATATTTTGATATTATATCTAATGATACTACCATATATATTATATTTGAACTCTGCCGATATTATACTTCCGGACTTCTATTGATATACTTGAATTCCAAAACGATACTACCTAAGGATATACTGAACCCTAAAATTGGCGATATTATACTTGACCAAACGATACCCTAGCGATATTATATATTTCCTGACCCCAAAAATGGTATCACTTAAGGATACATATATTTCGAACCCCAAAACGATACCCTGGCGATATTATACTTCTGCCCCCTGGCGATATACTTTGACCCAAAACGATATAATATACTTCCTCGCCCCCAAAACGATACCCCTGGCGATATTATACTTTCAAACGCAGAATCCTTGCCAAGATATACTTCCTGCTCTCAAAACGATACTGGCGATATATTTCGACCCCAAAACGATACCCGGGCGATATACTTCCTGACCAAAACGATACCTTGGCGATATATTTGACCTCAAACGAAACACTGGGCGATATTATATACTTCCTGAACCCCAAAACGATAATACCCTGGCGATATTATACTTGACCCCCAAAACGATATCAAGGATAGTTGAGTACTTCCTGCCTCAAAACGATACTCCCTGGCGATATACTTTGACTTCAAAACGTAATTCTAAGATATATTATACTTCCTGAACCCCAAAACGATACCTCAAGGGATATTATTACTTCCTGACCAAACGATACCCTTGAAGAGCATTATATTTTAATTTCAAAACGAGATCTTAAGGAGGTTGGCATTTTGCTCCCCAGCAAAACGATACCCTGGCCGATATATTTTGACCAAAACGGTACTTTGGCGATATTATACTGACCCAAAAAACGATACTCCCCAAGGATATTATACTTCCTGACCAAACGTTACCTCCCTGGGCGATATTATACTTCCTGACCTCCCTGCCCGATATTATATTTTGAACCCCAAAACGATATTTTATAACTTCAAAAACGACATCTCATGATATTATACTCTGACCCCAAAACGATACTCTGGCCGATATTATTATATACTTTCCTGACCCCAAACGTTAATACGACCCCCAAAACGATACCTGGACCCCTAAAACGTTACCCCAAGGATATATACTTCCTGATCCCAAAACGATTCCTGACCCCAAACGATACCCCTAAGCCATGATACATACTTGACCCCAAAACGATACTCCCTGACGATATTACACTGACTTCAAAACGATATTCTGACTCTAAATGAGCATGATACCCCTGAACCCCAAACGATAGTTCTCGGCCGATATTATACTTCCTGGACCCCAAAATTTCCCTTGGCGATATATACTCGAAACCCCAAAACGATACCCCATGATATACCTGAACTCTAAAACGATAGTTCCGCCGATATTATACCGAACCCCAAAACGAGTCGATATTATATCGAACCTTAAAGCGATACCCTGGCGATAAATATATACTTCCCCTAAATGTTCTTTTGTGAACCTCAAACGATACCTTTATATTTGAACTCAAACGATATCTTGGCGATATATACTTTGAACCAAATTAGTAAGGAGGATGAGTATCGAACCTCCAAGTGATACTTTGGCGATATATACTTTTGAACCCCAAACGATAGTTCTTTACGATATGATATCTGAACCCAAATGATATCTCCCGAACTCCCCAAACACACCCTGGGCGATATTATACTTTAGAACCCCAAACGATACCTCAAGGATACACCCTGAACCCCAACGATACCCTATGATATTATACTTTGAACCCCAAACGATACCCTATGATATACTTCCTTGAACCCCCAAAACGATATTACACCTCCCGAACCCCAAAACGATATATTATACTGAACCTGAAAACGATACCTTAAGGCGATATTCATTTTAAACCTCAAAAACGGAATATCTCGGACCCCAAAAACGATACTCCCTAGCGATATTATACTTCCTAAACCCCAAAACGATACTCCCAGGGATATTATACTTTCTGAACCCCAAATCGATACTCCTGGCGATATTATACTTCCTGGACCCCAAAACGATACTACCTGGCCGATATTATACTTCCTGACCCCCAAAACGATACTCCCTGGGCGATATTATACTTCCTGACCCCAAAACGATACTACCTGGCTCGATATTATACTTCCTGACCCTAAAACGATACTTCCTGGCCGATTATACTTCCTGACCCCAAAACGATACTCCTGGGCATATTATACTTCCTGACCCCAAAACGACACTCCCTGGGCGATAATATACTTCCTGACCCCAAAACGTTACTCCCTGGGCGATAATATACTTCCTGGACCCCAAAACGATACTACCTGGCCGATATTATACTTCCTGAACCCCAAAACGATACTCCCTGGCCGATATTATACTTCCTGACCCCAAAACGATACTCCCTGGGCGATAATATACTTCCTGGACCCCAAAACGATACTACCTGGCCGATATTATACTTCCTGAACCCCAAAACGATAC
Organism: Homarus americanus; assembly: GCF_018991925.1. Taxonomy (NCBI): domain Eukaryota; kingdom Metazoa; phylum Arthropoda; class Malacostraca; order Decapoda; family Nephropidae; genus Homarus; species Homarus americanus. The sequence continues at coordinate 4,021 of NW_024735408.1, read as the reverse complement.
CCTGGGCGATATTATACTTCCTGACCCCAAAAACGATACTCCTGGGCGTTATTATACTTCCTGACCCCAAAACGATACTCCCTGGGCGATATTATACTTCCTGAACCCCAAAACGATACCCCTGGGCGATATTATACTCTGACCCCAAAACGATACTCCTGGCCGATATTATACTTCCTGAACCCCAAAACGATACTACCTGGCCGATATTATACTTCCTGACCCCCAAAACGATGCTCTGGCCGTGTTATGCTTCTGACCCCCAAAACGCGTTGCTCCTGGGCGATATTATGCTTCTGACCCCCAAAACCTTGATGCCCTGGGCGTCATTATACTTCCTGACCCCCAAAACGTTTACTCCTGGGCGTATTATACTTCTGACCCCTAAAACGATACTCTGGGCGTGTTATGCTTCTGACCCCCCAAAACGCGTGCTCCTGGGCGACCCATACTTCTGACCCCCAAAACGATACTCCCTGGACGATATTATACTTCTATTTTAAAACGATACTCCCTGGGCGATATACTTCCTGACTCCCAAAACGATGCTCCTGGGCGATAATATACTTCCTGAACCCGAAACGATAGTTCCTGGCCGATATTATGCTTCCTGAACCCAAGGAAACGATACTCCTTGGGCGATATTATACTTCCTGAACCCACAAACGATACTCATGGGCGATATTCTGCTTCCTGAACCCCAAAACGATAGTTTCTGGCCGATATTATGCTTCCTGAACCCCAAACGATACTCTGGCGATATTATGCTTCCTGAACCTCAAAGCGTACTCCTGGGCGATAATACTACTTCCTGAACCCCCAAAACAGTAGTTCTGTGATATTATACTTCCTGAACCCCAAAACGATACTCGCTTGAGCGATAATATACTTTCTGAACCCCAAAACGATACTCCTGGGCGATATTATACTTCCTGAACCCCAAAACGATACTCCTGGGCGATATTATACTTCCTGAACCTCAAAGCGATACTCCTGGGCGATATTATACTTCCTGAACCCCCAAAACGATAGTTCTGGCCGATATTATACTTCCTGAACCCCCCAAAACGATACTCCTGGGCGATATTATACTTCCTGAACCCCCAAAACGTGCTCCTGGGCGATATTATGCTTCCTGAACCCCAAAACGATACTCCTGGGCGATACACTTCCTGAACCCCCAAAACGTCTCCTGGGCGATATTATAGCACCTGAACCCCAAAACGTGCTCCTGGAGCGTCGCCATAGCTTCCTGAACTAGCGTGCTCTGGGCGATGTACGCTTCCTGAACCCCAAAACGATACTCTGGGCGATATTATACTTCCTGAGCAAAAAAACATGATACTCCTGGGCAAATATTATACTTCCTGAACCCCAAAACGTCTCCCTGGGCGATATTATACTTTCTGAACCCCAAATCGATACTCCCTGGGCGATATTATGCTTCCTGAACCCAAAAACTGACTCACAGGGCGATATTATACTTCCTGAACACAAAACTGATACTCCCTGGGCGATATTATAGCCTGAACCCCAAACGATACTCCCTGGGCGATATTATACTTTCTGAACCCCAAAACGATACTCCTGGGCGATATTACACTTCCCTGAACCCCCAAACGATACTCCCTAGGTATTATGCTTCCTGAACCCCAAACGATACTCCTGGGCGATATTATACTTCCTGACCCCAAAACGATACTCCACCAGGCGATATTACTTCCTGAACCACAAGCAATACTCCCTGAGCGTGCTTCCTGACCCCAAAACGATACTCCTGGCCGTGTGCTTCCTGAACCCCAAAAACGATACTCCCTGGGCGATATTATATACTTCCTGACCCCAAAAACGTACTCCCTGGGCGATATTATACTTCCTGAACCCCAAAACGATACTCTGGGCGATATTATACTTTCTGAACCCCCAAATCGATACTCCTGGGCGATATTATACTTCCTGGACCCCAAAACAGTACTACCTGGCCGATATTATACTTCCTGACCTGAAGCGATACTCCCTGGGCGATATTATACTTCCTGGACCCCAAAACGATACTACCTGGCCCGATATTATACTTCCTGACCCTAAACGATACTTCCTACTTCCGATATTATGCTTCCTGACCCCAAAACTGACTCCTGGGCGATATTATACTTGGACCCCCAGCTGACACTCCCTGGGCGATAATATGCTTCCTGACCCCAAACGTTACTCCTGAATGTATACTTCCTGGACCCAAAACGATACTACCTGGCCGATGTGTCTTCCTGAACCCCCAAAACGATACTCCCTGGCCGATATTATACTTCTGACCCCCCCAAAACGTACTCTGAGGGCGATAATATGCTTCCTGGACCCCAAAAGCATTACTACCTGGCCGATATTATACTTCTGAACCCCAAAACGATACTCCTGGGCGATGTACTTATGCTTCTGACCCCCAAAACGATACTCCTGGGCGTTGGCTATACTTCCTGACCCCCCCAAAACGTCTCCTGGGCGATATTATGCCTGAACCTTCCCCAAACGATACTCTGAACGTGTTATACTTCCTGACCCCCCAAAACGATACTCCACAGTATGCTTCCTGAACCCCCAAAGAGCGATACTGATCGAAACCTTGGCTACAGTACCCAAAACGGTACTCCTGGGCGATATTATGCTTCCTGAATTTAAAAACGATACTACCTGGCCGATATTATGCTTCCTGCAATTTAAAACATTACTACCTGGCCGATATTATACTTCCACAGCCCCCAAAAACGATACTCTGGGCGATATTCATGCTTCCTGAATTTAAAACGATACACAATGATATTATACTTCTGAACCCCCAAAGCGATACTACAGCGATATTATACTTCCTGATATTTAAAACGATACTACTGGCCGATATTATACTTCCTGAACCCCCAAACGATACTCTGGCGATATTATACTTCCTGACTTTTAAAACGATACTACCTGGCAGAATATTACATGCTTCCTGAACCCCCAAAAAACATTATGGCCGATAACATACTTCCTGACCCCCAAACGATACTACCTGGCCGATATTATACTTCCTGACCCACAAAACGATACTCCCTGGGCGATATTATAGCCACAGACACAAAACGATACTCCTGGCCGATATTATACTTCTGACCCCCAAACGATACTACCTGGCCGATATTACTTCCTGACCCCCAAAAACGATACTCCTGGCGATATTATACTTCCTGAACCCCAAACGATACTCTGGCCGATATTATACTTCCTGACCCCCAAAACGATACTCCTGGCCGATATTATACTTCCTGAACCCCAAAACGATACTCTGGCCGATATTATACTTCTGTTAAAACGATACTCCTGGGCGATATTATACTTCCTGAACCCCAAAAACGATACTACCTGGGCGATATTATACTTCCTGACCCCCAAACGATACTCCCTGGGCGATATTATACTTCCTGAACCCCAAACGATGCTCCTGGCCGATATTATACTTCCTGAACCCCAAAACGATACTCCCTGGGCGATATTATACTTCTGAACCCCAAAACGTGCTCCCTGGGCGATAATATAACTTCCTGGACCCCAAACGATACTCCCTGGGCGATATTATACTTCTGAACCCCAAACGATACTCCCTGGCCGATATTATACTTCCTGAACCCCAAAAACGATACTCCTGGGCGATAATATACTTCCTGGACCCCAAAACGTACTCCTGGGCGATATTATACTTCCCTGAACCCCCAAAAACGATACTCCTGGGCGATATTATACTTCCTGAACCCCCAAACGATACTCCCTGGGCGATATTATGCTTCCTGAACCCCCAAACATTCTCCCTGGCCGTGTTATGCTTCCTGAACCCCAAAACGATGCTCCCTGGCCGATATTATGCTTCCTGAACCCCCAAAACGATACTCCCTGGGCGATATAGCACAGACACAAACGATACTCCTGGCGTGTGCTTCCTGAACCCCAAACGATACTCTGGCCGATATTATGCTTCCTGAACCCCAAAACG
>NW_024735407.1:0-6005 GCF_018991925.1 Homarus americanus | reverse complement strand
ATGTGACCCAAACGTTCACTTGCAATAATACTGAAAAAACTATTTTTAGTTCGTATATTGGAAACAAATATATTTATGATATTACTGTGTATATAATATATAAATGTTTTACACACACGTCAAAGTGACACCAGGATACAAGACTCGTGGCTCTTATGGTTACTGAGGCCAGATTTCAGCATCAATAATCTGTTTATGTCTTCCCGTTCAAGAATATAATTTAAACTAAACTAGACTAGAATTCAGAATAACATAGCAAATTAAATTACCGCATACAATTAACTTCAATGCATGTATACTATGTTGGTTTCCTAGTGGCTACTGTACTTGCATATTATATTAAGCACGTGTTATTGATGAAAATAAAGAAACAAAAAAACAAACAGATCAGGAGTGACAAACGATAAATATGTTGTGTTGTAAGAGAAACAATTGAGACCCTTCAGCTGTGTGTAAATGAGGTAGAAAGTCAGTCAAGATCAGCAAACTAGGACTTGGTCACAATACTGTTACTATTAAGATTTAGCTCATAGATGTTCACTATCTCTGGCTGAAATATGGCATGGATATGAGCATGTACCTCAGAAGTGTTCGGAAGGTAATATTTTAGGAGGATGGACCTCCACTGCCAAAGGTGGATAACTCCTTCAACAAAAACACGTCTGAGTTGGTGGCAGACTCAGACCTAAAAGTGGGTCCCTTGTATTCCACTGCAGTTTTTAATTCAGAGAACTGATGTTTGGTAACTGCCTTGTCGTGGTGAGGAGCTTCAGTTCTCTCGATCTACTGTAGTAATCACTGTTGGTGGGTGTTTGTTGACACTGGTAGGACCACCATGGCGAACTGGTTGCTGGTGAGGTTCTTAAGTGGAATTTATTTTTACACAAGAGACAGTGAACGACTCAAAATTATGAAGTCTGTCTCTGAGTCACCTGTTTCGTGCACTTTAGATATATCAGAAACACCACCATACAAAACTACTACGAAAAGTCTGAATGAATAACGTTGAAATCTATATCATCCTTACCTACAAGATCCTCAAGTGTAGATGTCAAATATTGCCAGTAGTGTCAAGAGCATTTTCTCCACAACTGTACGGAATATTGAGAAGCTTTTGCGTTAGTGAGAGCTAAAAGTTTGGAGAGACCAGTAAGTTGTCTCGGGTCGTTTCCTTCAACTGGTAAGGAGGTGAGGGCGAGAGGGCAAGACTGGTCAACTAAATCGTGGACCAGTCTTGTGACACTGATCGTATTTCTTTAATCTTTTCGTTCCATTTGCGACCACATGTTTACGACCTCACGATTGTCCGAACTTCTGTTCGACTTTTGGAAACTACGACTACTTGTACACATGTGTCAGAGTTCTCAGTTAAGACTTGGACAACACAATGTTCTGTGGTAAAGAGTACCAAGTATCTTCGTTATAAACAGGTAAAAATATAAGATATGATAAAGTAAAGCATCGACAAGCTACATGTTTTGTCTATTATGATAGTCATCAGGTACGAGTCGATAAATGAGACGTCCAGATATTACCAGGTGCTATCACAGAAACCCTCCAACAACTTGGTGTGTTAAGTGAGGTGCTCTTTGGTTAGGTATATATATATATATATATATATATATATATATATATATATATATATATATATATATATATATATATATATATATATATATATATATATATATATATGTGTGTGTGTGTGTGTGTGTATACAAGTTGCTGGTCCAGTCCAGTCTAGTATACTGTACGTGTCAGAAAACAGAGGAGGACAAGCGATCTCGGGGCCTTCGTGCCCGGTGAAATTTGAACGCTTGTGCTTGGCTAGCGTACAGCGAATGAGGGTGCGGCAAGTCTGTAGACCTGCATGGTTAATTCGGGTGCGCCAAGTCCGTAGACTTGCATCGTTTTCCATCGTAAATAAAATTGTTAATTAATTCCTTCCTAAAGAAATCATCGACATGATACCAGGTTTGTTCTATTTTATGAATTTTTTGCGATTTTTCCACCAAGTTTGATGAAAAAATATTGTGCCGTTTCGGCTACCCAGAACATATACACATGGCTAGTCCTATAGTATCTTAGACAAGTGAGTGTGCGCCCTTCGTGCCCGGTGGCGAGTCCGGTGGTACAGTTTACGAGGCGTGAAAGTTCGAACTCTCGTGCTTGGCTAGCGTACAGCGACATCGTTTTCCAGATGGTCGTGGTTGTTATAATTATGGTCGTGGTTGTTATAATCATGGTCTTGGTTGTTACAATCATGGTCGTGGTTATTATAATCATAGTCGTGGTTATGATCATAGTCGTGGATGTTATAATCATGGTCGTGGTTGTTATATTCATGGTCGTGCTTGTTATAATTATGGTCGTGGTTGTTATAATCATGGTCGTGGTTGTTATAATCATGGTCGTGATTGTTATAATCATGGTCGTGGTTATGATCATAGTCGTGGATGTTATATTTATGGTCGTACTTGTTATAATCATATTCGTGGTTGTTATAATCATGGTCGTGGTTGTTATAATCATGATCGTGGTTATATTCATGGTCGTTGTTATAATCATAGTCGTGGTTGTTATAATCATAGTCGTGGTTGTTATAATCATGGTCGTGGTTGTTATAATCATGGTCGTTGTTATAATTATGGTCGTGGTTGTTATAATTATGGTCGTGGTTGTCATAATCATGGTTCGTGGTTGTTATAGTCATGGTCGTGGTTATTATAATCATGGTCCTGGTTGTTATAATCATGGTCCTGGTTATTAGGTACTGTAAGTATCTAGTATACTATAGGAATAGGGTGTGTCATAGGAGGGAAGATCAGCTAAAACTAATGGCCCATCACTTTTTTGGTAGATTTTAGTGTATATAAACAGAAAATAATTTGTTTCAATATTTTGCAACCTTTTGCTAGGTAAATTTTAGCGTGAAATTTATCGAAAATCTAACGTACAGCTGCATTAGTGCATTACAATTAAATAGTGAACATTGCTTTCTGACTTCATTCTTTAACAACCCAACTAACAATATTTTTTTCTGTTTCAGATTCTGATGCATTTACAAGTTGATAATATTTGCGATGGCTGCTTGTGTCAGAACGAGGAACCAAAAATCCAGCCATCTCAGTCACTATCTTGGGTCTGGGAGAGAGCTCCTGAAGTCGGAGTTGCCTACATTGAGAGATGCTTTGAGATACGGTGCTTTAATCAGGCAAATCAGTGAAAAGAACCAAAGAACTTACACAAAAAAAGACATTGCCAGTGATATGACCAAAGCTGTCTTTGGCATTAGACACTTGGCCAACGCTCAGTTCGGCCTCCAGTCATAACAAGTCAGAAGAAGATGAAAGAGAGACTGCTAGCTGAAAGGGGAAAAAGGGGCAAGAGATATCTCTCTTGGGAGAGGAAAACTTGCAGTTATGACAGCGAGCAAGCATCTGGACCAGTTATTTGACATAATTACTTGCAAGTGCCCACTGTTTTCTGTCCTGAGTTTGGATGCGATCGTGACTGTAAATCCGAGGCCCACATCTCCTGTATTTGCAAGCGTGAACTGAAGATTCCTGTGATCGAACTGGCATTTGTCAAAGCACAGAGAGAGAAGACTGGCAGTATAGGGGCTCTCATGATTTCTAGCCAAGATATTCTGGAGTCCAAGAGACAGGAGGCTGCCACAGAGAGACAGAAGAGGAGAAGAGTTGCCGAGAAAAAGAGACTTGGGAAGGCCCAGGGTGAGGTAAAAAAGGCCGATGATTGGAGCTGTTGGATTCAGAGTTTAATGACTTCTGGCGAAGGATTCAAGTAAGCGACTAGAGAATAATGGTGATTTATTCCCACCCAGAAGAAAAATAATGATTCCCAAACTCTTTCCAGGCATAAGATTCGAAATAGGAAAGATATCCCGAGCATAGCTCTGGCCAGCATGCGACACCACACTGGTCTCAGAGAAATTGCAGAGATAGCAACAGCTGCCTGGATTGACGGTGGTTTGATAACACCTGATGATGTTCACCTGGTGATAGATCATAACAAAGTAAGGAGAGCTCAGGAGGAACTTGTCAGTAATCTAGAAGAGGAGTTTGATAAGGGGATAAGAGAAAATGGAATCAATTGTTTGTTTCCTGATGGGAGAAGGGATGACAGTAAAGTGTTCAGAAAAGGAGATTCTGATGTTGTTCTCGGCCATGCAGAAGGAGGAACACTACTCCTGCTGCAGTGAACCAGGAGGGAAGTATTTGTGGGCATTTCACTCCAGAGAAAGATGACATCAGGAAACCAGCTGAGAGCAGGGGGTGGCAGACAACATTATGAACTGGCTCAGAGAGAGAATGCAGACCAGACCCTGCAGGCTATTGAGGGGACAGCACAATGATTTTTCAAACTGCCTGTATGACACAATTCCTACTATAGGAAGGAATAGAATAAAAGTTATAATAATTAGTTAAAGAAATATTCGCCATAAGGAGAGGGTAAAATCATAAAAAAAAATTATTATGAATCACCGATGATCATTCCGAGATAAATTATATTATTAAGAGAAGTGACCTTGATTCTGGTTAGATTAGTCACCATCTGCTTAAGTCATCACCTGTGTTAAGTCATCATAGTCATCATGCGCGTTAGTCAGTTTTAGGCCCATCTCACACGACTGACCGACCATCGATGTTCTTTCCGCGCGAGGGTGTTACTTTTTAATGCATATTATTATTTACGCTGGTGGATGTAAGACCAGCTACCCTCACTGATGCACCTATGGTCAATTTGGTGTTATACTTGTTTATAAATGCCTTCTAATCTGTCTCAAGTCTGTCCGTCCTGTCTATTATCATCTCAACTGCCTGTGGGGGAGTTGATCCTGTAGGTGCAGCAGCAGCAGCAGCAGGTGGTGGTGATGGACTGTGGGCGAGTTGATCCTATAGGTGCAGCAGGTGGTGGTGGTGGACTGTGGGGGAGTTGATCCTGTAGGTGCAGCAGCAGCAGCAGGTGGTGTTGGTGGACTGTGGGGGAGTTGATCCTGTAGATGCAGCAGCAGCAGGTGGTGGTGGTGGACCGTAGGGGAGTTGATCCTGTAGGTGCAGCAGCAGCAGGTGGTGGTGGTGGACTGTGGGGGAGTTGATCCTGTAGGTGCAGCAGCAGCAAGTGGTGGTGGTGGACTGTGGGGGAGTTGATCCTGTAGGTGCAGCAGCAGCAGGTGGTGGTGGTGGCGGACTGTGGGGGAGTTGATCCTGTAGGTGCAGCAGCAGCAGGTGGTGGTGGTGGACTGTGGGGGAGTTGATCCTGTAGGTGCAGCAGCAGCAGGTGGTGGTGGTGTGGGGGTAGTGGACTGTGGGGAGTTGATCCTGTAGGTGCAGCAACAGCAGCAGGTGGTGGTGGTGGCGTGTGGGGGAGTTGATCTTGTAGGTGCAGCAGCAGGTGGTGAGCGTGGGGAGGTGATCCTGTTGGTGCAGTGGCAACAGTAGCAAGTGGTGGTGGTGGACTGTGGGGGAGTTGATACTGTTGGTGCAGCAGCAGCAGCAACAGCAGCAGCAGCGGCAGCAGCAACAGCAGCAGGTGGTGATAGTGGACTGTGGGAGAATTGATCCTGTAGGTGCAGCAGCAGCAGCAGGTGGTTGTGGTGGCGGCCTGTGGGGGAGTTGATCCTCTAGGTGGAGCAGCAGCAGCAGGTGGTGGTGGTGGCCTGTGGGGGAGTTGATCCTGTAGGTGCAGCAGCAAGTGGTGGTGGTGGCCTGTGGGGGAATTGATCCTGTAGCTGCATTAGCAGCAGGTGGTTGTGGTGGCCTGTGGGGGAGTTCATCCTGCAGTTGCAGCTGCAGCAGCAGGTGGTGGGAGTGGGCTATGGGGGAGTTAATTCTGTAGGTGCAGCAGGTGGTGGCAGTGGACTATGGGGGAGGTGATCCTGTAGGTGCAGCAGGAGAAGGTGATGGTGGTGGACTGTGGGGGAGTTGATCCTGTAGGAGCCGCAGCAGCAGCAGGTGGTGTTGGCCTGTAGGGGAATTGATCCT
>NW_024735406.1:0-19796 GCF_018991925.1 Homarus americanus | reverse complement strand
ATACCTTGGGATCAAGTGTCTTTGTTACACCTGACCAGACTTTGTTAAACCCGATCAGGGAACTTGTTATACCTCGATCAGGGGCCTTGTTATAATCGATCAGGGACATAGTTATACCGATCAGGGACTTTTGTTATACCGACCAAGGACCTCTTTATACTCCAACCAGGGACTCTGTTATACCTTCTAAAAGAGACTTTATTAAACTCGATTAGCCTCGTTATACTCGATCAGGGGACTTTGTTATACCCGACCAGGGACTTTGTCCCACCATACTTGACCGACCAGGGAAATTTGTTATACCCCATCAGGGCCTTTTTATACTCGACCAGGACCTTTGTTATACTCGATCAGGAGACTCTTGTTATACTCGATAAGGGCCCTGTTATACTCGATCAGGACTTAGTTATACTCAATAAGGGGGACTTTATACCTGGATCAGGGACTTGTTATTCAAGATATAGCTTTGTTATACCCGACTGGGGGCTTTGTTATACCTCGATCAGGGGACTTTGTTATATTCGATGAGGGGACTTTTTTTTTTTATACCTCCTCGATCATGTTACTTTGTTATACCTCGATCAGCCTTTGTTATACCTCGGATCAGGGCCTTGTTATACTCGATCAGGGGACTTTGTTATAATTCTCGACCAGAGACTTTGTTATACCTCGATCAGGGCCTCATTATACTTCTTGATCAGGGGCCTTTGTTTATGAGGGACTTTATTCTCGATCATGGGACTTTGTTATACCGATGAGGGCTTTTTATACTCGATGAGGGGGATTCTTGTTCTACTCGATCAGGAATTTGTTTATACTCGAGCAGGACTTTGTTATATTCTCGATGAGGACTTTTTTATACTCGATCATGGGACTTTGTTATACTCCGATGAGGGCCTTGGTTATACTCGATCAGGGGCCTTTTTGTTATATCTTGATCAGGGGACTTTTGTTATAATCGATCAGAGACTTTGTTATACTCTATGAGGGGCTTTGTTATCCTCGATCAGGGAACTTTATTATAATTTTTGAGGGACTTTTGATATACTGGATCAGGGGACTTTTGTTTTCTTACTCCTGATGAGGGGGCTTTGTTATACTCTGGGATCAGGGGACTTTGTTATACCGATCAGGGGCCTTTTGGTTATACCGATCAGGGCCTTTTGTTATACCTGATCAGGGGACTTTGTTATACCGACCTTGGACTTGTTATACTCGGTTTGGAGCCTTTGTTACACTTGATTATGGCGCTTTCTTTGTTATACTTCCCGGATCAGGGGACTTTGTTATTCTCGATAAGGGGACTCTTTATATACTCTGATGAGGGGGCTCTCTTGTTTACTCGATCAGGAACTTTGTTATACTCGATCAGGGCCTTTTGTTATACTCGATCAGGGGACTTTGTTATTCTCGACCAGGACTTTTGTTATACTCGATCAGGGACTTTTATACCTGGATCGCGGGGCTTTGTTATACTCGGATCAGGGACTTTGTTTGCCCCTCGATAAGGGGTCTTTGTTATACCCATCAGACTTTTGTTATACCGATCAGGGCTTTGCTATACTCGATCAGACTCGGTTATTCAAGATATAAGCTTTTGTTATACTCGATCAGGGGCTTTGTTGTACTTTTGGATCAGGGGGCTTTTGTTATACCTGATCAGGTGACTTTGTTATTCCTCGATAAGGGTCTCGTTATACTCGATTAGGGGGCTTTGTTATAATCGATCAGGAATCCCGGAGAGTTATACTCGATCAGGGGCCTTTGTTATACTTCCGTTCAGGCGACTTCTTGTTATACTGACCAGGGGACTTTGTTATACCTCGATCAGGGGCCTTTGTTAAACTCCGAACAGGGACCTTTACATCCCTCGATCAGGACTTTTTGTTATTATACTCGATCAGGGGACTATGCTATTCGATCAGGGGCTTTGTTATACTCGATTAGGAACTTTGTTATACTCGGATCAGGGCCTTGTTATAATCGTTCAGGGGAAATTTGTTACACTCGATCAGGGACTTGGCGAGTACTTGATCAGGGGACTTGTTATACTCGATCAGGGACTTTTGTTATACTCGATCAGGGGACCTTTGTTATACCTGATCAGGGACCTTTGTTATACCTCGATCAGGGATTCTGTTATACTCGATCCGGGAAAGCTTTTAGGATTCTACCAGGGGCTTTGTTATACTCGATGAGGGCCTTGTTAAACTCGATAAGGGCCTTTTGTTATACCTGACCAGGGGACTTTTAAGAGTACTCGGATCAGGGACTTTGTTATACTTGATCTGGGGCCTTTGTTATACTTGATCAGGGCCTTTTTTATACTCGGATCAGAACTTTGTTATACTCTCGATCAGGGCCTTTGTTATAATTTCGTTTAGGGTGTCTTTGTTATACTCGACCAGAGGACTTTGTTATCCCTGATCAGACTTTTGTTATACCTCGATGAGCGCGGGTCTTGTTTATACTCGATGAGGGGCATTGTTATAGACCTTAGGTCCTTGTTATACTCCAGCAGGGCCTTTGTTATACTCGTTCAGGGACTTTGTTATACCTCGAAAAGGATTTTGTTATACTCGACTAGGGCCTTTGTTATACTTGGATCAGGGGACTTTGTTTATAGTCGACCAGGGACTTTTGGTCATACCTCGATCGGGGATCCTTTGTTATACCGATCAGGGGCTTGTTATACCCCTAATTTCAGTGACTTTGTTATTCTCGATCTGGAGCCTTTTGTTATACTTGGATCAGGGGCTTTAATATACTCGACCATCAGGGACTTTAGTTATTCTCGATAAGGGGACTTTTGTTATACTCCGATGAGGGGCTTTGTTATACTCGATCAGGGAAATTTTGTTATTCTCGATCATGGGCCTTTGTTAAACCTCGGACAGGGGACTTTGTTATGCTCGACCAGGGACTTTTGTTATACTGATGAGGGGCTCTTTGTTATACTTATGGATCAAAGCGGGCTTCTTTGTTATACTCGATCAGGGACATTATTATTCTCGATAAGGGGGACTTTTGTTATACTCAATTAGGGACTTTGTTATACCCGATCAGGAACTTTGTTATACCCCATCAGGGCCTTTGTTATACCTCGTTCAGGCGCTTTTGTTATATTCGATCAGGACTTTGTTATACCTGGATCAGGGGCCTCATATACTCGATCAGGACCTTTGTTATACTCGACCAGGAGACCTTTGTTATACCTGATCAGGGGCCTTTGTTATACTTGATCAGAGGGCTTTGTTATACTCAATCATGGACATTGTTATTTCGATAAGGGGAATTTGTTATACTCAATTAGGGGGTTTTGTTATACTCGGATCAGGGAACTTTGTTATACTCGATCAGGGCCTTTGTTATACTCGTTCGTACGCTTTTATTATATTCGGATCAGGGGCTTTGTTATACCTGATTAGGGGACTTGTGATACTCGATCAGGGGACTTTGTTATATTCGATGAGGACTTGTTATTCTCGATCATGGACTTTGTTATACTCGATGAGGGCCTTTTTTATACCGGATGAGGGACTTGTTCTACCTGATCAGGGAATTTGTTATACTTTACAGGACTTCGGTTATATTCTGGATGAGGGGATCTCTTATACTCGATCATGGGACTTTGTTATACTGATGAGGGCCTTTGTTATACCTGATCAGGGCCTTGTTACATACCCGATCAGGGGACTTTGTTATAATCGATCAGAGGACTTTGTTATATCATGAGGGGGCTTTCTTGCTATCCCCGATCAGAACTTTATTATACCCGGTGAGGGGACTTTGATAAAGGGAACTTTGTTATACTCTATCATGGGCCTTTGTTATACTCGATCAGGGGACTTTGTTATACTCGATCAGGAGAATTTATTATACTCGATCAGGGGACTTTGTTATACTCGATCAAGGACTTTGTTATAATCGATCTAGGACCTTTGTTATACTTGATCAGGGGACTTTGTTATACTCGACCAAGGGACTTTGTTATACTCGATGAGGGGACTTTGTTATACTCGATAAGGGGACTTTGTTATACTCGATGAGGGGACTTTGTTATACTCGATGAGGGGACTTTGTTATACTCGATCAGGAGAATTTGTTATACTCGATCAGGGGACTTTGTTTTACTCGATCAAGGACTTTGTTATCCTCGATCAGGGGACTTTGTTATACTCGATGAGCGGGCTTTGTTATACTCGTTCAGGGGACATTGTTATAGACCTTTAGGGTCCTTTGTTATACTCGATCAGGGGCCTTTGTTATACTCGTTCAGGGGACTCTGTTATACTCTCCAAGGGACTTTGTTATACTCGATCTATGGCCTTTGTTATATTTGATCAGGGGACTTTTCTATACTCGACCTGGGAACATTGTTATACTCGATCAGGGGACTTTGTTATACTCGATCAGGGGGCTTTGTTATACTCGATCAGGGAACTTTGTTATACTCGATAAGGGGCTTTTGTTATAAAACTCGATAAGGGGCCTTTGTTATATTCGACCAGGGGACTTTGTTATACTCGATCAGGGGACTTTGTTATACTCGATCTGGGGCCTTTGTTATACTTGATCAGGGGCCTTTGTTATACTCGAATTGGGAACTTTGTTATACTCGATCAGGGGCCTTTGTTATACTCGTTCAGGTGTCTTTGTTATACTCGACCAGAGGACTTTGTTATCCTCGATCAGGGGACTTTGTTATACTTGATGAGCGGGCTTTGTTATACTCGATCAGGGGACATTGTTATAGACTTTTAGGGTCCTTTGTTCTACTCGAGCAGGGGCCTTTGTTATACTCGTTCAGGGGACTTTGTTATACTCGAAAAGGGGACTTTGTTATACTCGATCTAGGGCCTTTCTTATACTTGATCAGGGGACTTTGTTATAGTCGACCAGGGGACTTTGTCATACTCGATCAGGGGACTTTGTTATACTCGATCAGGGGACTTGGTTATACTCGATCAGGGGGCTTTGTTATACTCGATCAGGGAGCTTTATATACTCGATCAGGGGACTTTGTTATACTCGATCAGGGGACTTTGTTGGTACCTCGGATCAGGGACTTTGTTGATACCTCGATCAGGGAGTTTCTTATAATCTGACCAGACTCGGTTAATTTCGATGAGGGGCCTTGTTAAACTCGGATAAGGGCAATACCTTGTTATACTCGTCCAGGGGACTTTGTTATACTCGATCAGGGGACTTTGTTATACTCGATTTGGGGCCTTTGTTATACTTGATCAGGGGCCTTTCTTATAATCGATCAGGGAACTTTGTTATACTCGATCAGGGGCCTTTGTTATACTCGTTCAGGTGTCTTTGTTATACTCGACCAGAGGACTTTGTTATCCTCGATCAGGGGACTTTTTTATACTCGATGAGCGGGCTTTGTTATACTCGATCAGGGGACATTGTTATAGACTTTTAGGGTCCTTTGTTATACTCGAGCAGGGGCCTTTGTTATACTCGTTCAGGGGACTTTGTTATACTCGAAAAAGGGACTTTGTTATACTCGATCTAGGGCCTTTGTTATACTTGATCAGGGGACTTTGTTATAGTCGACCAGGGGACTTTGTCATACTCGATCAGTGGACTTTGTTATACTCGATCAGGGGGCTTTGTTATACTCGACCAGGGGGCTTTGCTATACTCGATCTGGAGCCTTTGTTATACTTGATTAGGGGACTTTGTTTTACTCGATCAGGCGACTTAGTTATTCTCGATAAGGGGGACTTTGTTATACTCGATGAGGTGGCTTTGTTATACTCGATCAGGGAAATTTTGCTATTCTCGATCATGGGCCTTTGTTAAACTCGATTAGGGGACTTTGTTATACTCGACCAGGGGACTTTGTTATTCTCGATAAGGGGGACTTTGTTATACTCGATGAGGGGCTTTGTTATACTCGATCAGGAAACTTTGTTATACTCGATCAGGGGCCTTTGTTATACTCGATTAGGGGACTTTTGTCATACTCGACCAGGGACTTTGTTATAACGATCAGGGCCTTGTTATACTTCTGATCAGGGGCCGGTTATACCTCGATCAGGGATCTTACACCTCGATAAGGGCTTTGTTATATTCGGATCAGGGCTTTGTTATAACGGTCAGGGGGCTCGGTTATACTCTCGATCAGGGGACTCTTGTTATCCAACATAAGGGGGGGCTTTGTTAGACTCCGGGATCAGGGGCTTTATATAATTTCGGATCAGGGACTTTGTTATATTCATTATGTGACTTTTTTATACCGATCATGGACTTTGTTATACTCGATCAGGGGCCTTTTGTTATACTCGATCAGGGACTTTGTTATACTCTGACCAGGGGACTCTGTTATACTCGATCAGGGCCTTTGTTATACTTGATCAGGGTTTTTTGTTATACTCGATCAGGGACTTTGTTATTCTCGATAAGGGGGGTGTTTGTTATACTCGATCAGGGGCATTTCACAGGCATTTCTGATCAGGGAACTTTTTTATATTTCGATCAGGGGCCTTTGTTATACTCGTTCAGGCGACTTTGTTATACTCGACCAGGGGACTTTGTTATCCTCGATCAGGGGCCTTTGTTAAACTCGATCAGGGTCCTTTGTTATACTCGATCAGGGGACTTTGTTATACTCGATCAGGGGACTATGTTATTCTCGATCAGGGGCCTTTGTTAAACTCGATCAGGGTCCTTTGTTATACTCGATCAGGGGCCTTTGTTATACTCGATCAAAGGACGTTGTTATAGTCGATCATGGGCCTTTGTTATACTCGATCAGGGGACTTTGTTATACTCGATGAGGGGCCTTTGTTATACTTGATCAGGGGTCTTTGTTATACTCGATCAGGGGACTTTGTTATTCAAGATAAGGTGGGCTTTGTTATACTCGATCAGGCGGCTTTGTTATACTCGATCAGGGAACTTTGTTATACTCGATCAGGGGCCTTTGTTATACTCGTTCAGGCGTCTTTGTTATACTCGACCATGGGACTTTGTTATACTCGATCAGGGGCCTTTGTTAAACTCGATCAGGGGCCTTTATTAAACTCGATCAGGGCCCTTTGTTATAATCGTTCAGGGGACTTTGTTATACTCGATCAGGGGACTTTGTTATACTCCGACCAGGGGGAGTTTGTTATACTCGACCCTCAGGGGGACTTTGTTATACTCGATCAGGGGCCTTTGTTAAACTCGATGAGGGGCCTTTGTTATACTCGGACAGGGGACTTTGTTATACTCGATCAGCGGACTTTGTTATACTCGATCAGGGGGCTTTGTTATACTCGATCAGGGAACTTTGTTATACTCGATCAGGGGACTTTTTTATACTCGATCAGGGGACTTTGTTATACTCGATCAGGGGACTTTGTTATACTCGATCAGGGGACTTTGTAATACTTATTGAGGGGCCTTTGTTATTCTCGATCAGAGACCTTTGTTATACTCGATCAGGGGACTTTGTTATACTCGATCAGGAGAATTTGTTATACTCGATCAGGGGACTTTGTTATACTCGACCAGGGTACTTTGTTATACTCGATCAGGGGACTTTGTTATACTCGATCAGGGGACTTTGTTATACTCGATCAGGGGCCTTTGTTATACTCGATCAGGGGACTTTGTTATACTCGATCATGGGACTTTGTTATACTTAATGAGGGGCCTTTGTTATACTCGATAAGGGGACATTGTTATTCTCGATAAGGGGGACTTTGATATACTCAATTTGGGAGCTTTGTTATACTCGATCAGGGAATTTTGTTATACTCGATGAGGGGCCTTTGTTATACTCGATCAGAGGCCTTTGTTATACTCGATCAGGGGACTTTGTTATACTCGATCAGGAGAATTTGTTATACTCGATTAGGGGACTTTGTTATACTCGATCAAGGACTTTATTATACTCGATCAGGGGACTTTGTTATACTCGATAAGCGGGCTTTGTTATACTCGATCAGGGGACATTGTTATAGACTTTTAGGGTCCTTTGTTATACTCGATCAGGGGCCTTTGTTATACTCGTCAGGAGAATTTGTTATACTCGATCTAGGGGACTTTGTTATACTCGATCATTTGTTATACTCGATAGGGGACTTTGTTATACTCGATGAGCGGGCTTTGTTATACTCGATCAGGGGACATTGTTATAGACTTTTAGGGTCCTTTGTTATACTGGATCAGGAGCCTTTGTTATACTCGTTCAGGGGTCTTTATTATACTCGACCAGGGGACTTTGTTATACTCGATCTAGGCCCTTTGTTATACTCGATCAGAAGACTTTGTTATACTCGATGAGCGGGCTCTGTTATACTCGACCGAAATTTTGGTTATACTCGATCTTAGGGCCTTTGTTATACTCGATCAGGGGACTTTGTTATACTCGATCAGGGGACTTCGGTTATACTTGATCAGGGGCCTTTGTTATACTCGATCAGGGGCCTTTGTTATACCTCGCATCAGGGACTCCATAATTGACCTGGGACTTTGTTATACTCGATTTGGAGCCTTTGTTATACTTGATTAGGGGGCTTTGTTATACTCGATCAGGGGACTTTGTTATTCTCGATAAGGGGGTCTTTGTTATATTCGATGAGGGGGCTTTGTTATACTTGATCAGGGGGCTTTGTTATACTCGATCAGGGGACTGTGTTATTCAAGATAAGGGGGGCTTTGTTATACTCGATGAGGGGGGCTTTGTTATACTCAATCAGGGGACTTTGTTATATTCGATGAGGGGACTTTTTTATACTCGATCATGGGACTTTGTTATACTCGATCAGGGGCCTTTGTTATACTCGATCAGGGGACTTTGTTATACTCGACCAGGGGACTTTGTTATACTCGATCAGGGACCTTTGTTAAACTCGATCAGGGGCCTTTGTTATACTCGCTCAGGGGACTTTGTTATACTCGATCAGGGGACTATGTTATTTTCGATCAGGGGGCTCCTTTATACTAGATCAGGGAACTTTGTTATACTCGACCAGGGGACTTTGTTATACTCGATCTGGAGCCATTGTTATACTTGATCAGGGGGCTTTGTTATACTCGATCAGAGGACTTAGTTAGTCTCGATAAGGGGGACTTTGTTATACTCGATGAGGGGGCTTTGTTATACTCGATCAGGGAAATTTTGTTATACTCGATCATGGGCCTTTGTTATACTCGATCAGGGGACTTTGTTATACTGGATCAGGGGACTTTGTTATATACTCGATCAGGGGCCTTTGTTATACTTGATCAGGGGCTTTGTTATACTCGATCAGGGGACTTTGTTATTCAAGATAAGGTGGGCTTTGTTATACTCGATCAGGGGGCTTTGTTATACTTGATCCAGGAACTTTGTTGCTCTCGATCAGGGCGCTGTATTACTCGTTCAGGCGTCTTTGTTATACTCGACCAGGGGACTTTGTTGCTCGATGAGGGCCTTTGTTAAAGCTCGATCAGGGCCCTTTGTTGCTCACTCGATCAGGCGACTTTGTTATGCGATCAGGAGGCTTTGTTATACTCGATCAGAACTTGGTTATATATACTCGATCAGGGGACGCTGTTATAATCGTTTGGGGACTTTGTTATACTCGATCAGGGGACTTTGTTATACTCGACCAGGGAGTTTGTTATACTCGACCAGGGACTTTGTTATACTCGATCAGGGGCGCTGTTAAACTCGATGAGGGCCTGTTATACTCGGACGGGGGACTTTTGTTATACTCGATCCGGGACTTTATTTATACTCGATCAGGGGGCTTTGCTATACTCGATCAGAACTTTGTTATACTCGATCAGGGACTTTGTTATACTCGATCAGAGACTTTGTAATACTCGATCGAGGACTTTGTTATACTCGATCAGGGACTTTGTAATACTTATTGAGGGCCTTTGTTATACTCGATCGAGACGCTGTTATACTCGATCAAGGGACTTTGTTATACTCGATCAGGAGACTTTGTTATACTCGATCAGGGACTTTTGTTATACTCGACCAGGGGACTTTGTTATACTCGATCAGGGGACTTTGTTATACTCGATCAGGGGACTTTGTTATACTCGATCAGGGAGTTTGTTATACTCGATCCAGGGACTTTGTTATACTCGATCAGGGACTTTGTTATACTTAATGAGGGCCTTTGTTATACTCGATCAGGGGACATTGTTATTCTCGATAAGGGGGACTTTGATATACTCAATTTGGGGGCTTTGTTATACTCGATCAGGGAACTTTGTTATACTCGATGAGGGGCCTTTGTTTTACTCGATCAGAGGCCTTTGTTATACTCGATCAGGGGACTTTGTTATACTCGATCAGGAGAATTTGTTATACTCGATCATGGGACTTTGTTATACTCGATCAAGGACTTTGTTATACTCGATCAGGGGACTTTGTTATACTCGATGAGCGGGCTTTGTTATACTCGATCAGGGGACATTGTTATAGACTTTTAGGGTCCTTTGTTATACTCGATCACGGCCCTTTGTTATACTCGTTCAGGGGTCTTTGTTATACTCGACCAGGGGACTTTGTTATACTCGATCTAGGGCCTTTGTTATACTCGATCAGGGGACTTTGTTATACTCGATGAGCGGGCTTTGTTATACTCTATCAGGGGACATTGTTATAGACTTTTAGGGTCCTTTGTTATACACGATCAGGGGCCTTTGTTATACTCGTTCAAGGGACTCTGTTATACTCAACCAGGGGACTTTGTTATACTCGATCTAAGGCCTTTGTTATACTCGATCAGGGGACTTTGTTATACTCGTTCAGGGGACTTTGTTATACTCGAAAAGGGGACTTTGTTATACTCGATCTAGGGCCTTTGTTATACTTGATCAGGGGACTTTGTTATAATCGACCAGGGGACTTTGTCATACTCGATCAGGGGACTTTGTTATACTCGATCAGGGGGCTTTGTTATACTCGACCAGGGGACTTTGTTATACTCGATCTGGAGCCTTTGTTATACTCGATCAGGGGACTTTGTTACACTCGATCAGGGGCCTTTGTTATACTTGATTAGGGGGCTTTGTTATACTCGATCAGGTGACTTTGTTATTCAAGATAAGGGGGGCTTTGTTATACTCGATCAGGGGGCTTTGTTATACTCCAATTAGGGGACTTTGTTATATTCGATGAGGGACTTTTTATACTCGATCATGGGACTTTGTTACTTTTCGATCAAGGGCCTTTGTATACTTTCGATCAGGCGACTTTGTTATACTCGACCAGGGGACTTTGTTATACTCGATCAGGGGCCTTTGTTATACTCGATCAGGGGCCTTTGTTATACTCGCTCAGGGGACTTTGTTATACTCGATCAGGGGACTATGTTATTCTCGATCAGGGGGCTCCTTTATACTAGATCAGGGAACTTTGTTATACTCGATCAGGGGCCTTTGTTATAATCGTTCAGGGGAGTTTGTTATACTCGACCAGGGGACTTTGTTATACTCGATCTGGAGCCTTTGTTGCGTACTTGATCAGGGGCTTTGTTATACTCGATAGAGAGGACTTTGTTTATTATTCTCGATCAGGCGACTTTCTTAAAACTCGATCAGGGGCTTTCGCATACTCGATTAGGAAACTTTTGTTATATACTCGATCCAGGGGCCTTTTGTTATAATCGTTCAGGGGACTTTTGTTATACTCGATCAGGACTTTGTTATACTCGACCAGGGGAGTTTGTTATACTCGACCAGGGGACTTTGTTATATACTCGATCAGGGGCCTTTGTTAAAGCTCGATGGGGGCCTTTGTTATACTCGATCAGGGGACTTTGTTATACTCGATCAGGGGACTTTGTTATACTTGATCAGGGGGCTTTCTTATACTCGATCAGGGAACTTTGTTATACTCGATCAGGGGACTTTGTTATACTCGATCAGGGGACTTTGTTAAACCCGATGAGAGGACTTTTGTTATACTCGATCAGGGACTTTTTATACCTCGATCAGGGGGCATTGTTTTACTCGATCAGAAACTTGTTATACCTGATCAGGGCCTTTGTTATAATCGATCAGGGGTCTTTGTTATATCTGATCAGGACTTTGTTATACTTGATGAGGGGGTTTTGTTATACTGATCAGGGACTTTTTTATTCTCGGTCAGGGCCTTTGTTATACCTGATCAGGGCCTTTGTTATACTCGATCAGGGGACTTTGTTATACTCGATCAGGCTTTGTTTTACTTGATCAGGAACTTTGTTATACCGATCAGGGCCTTTGTTATAATCGTTCAGGGACTTTGTTATACTCGATCAGGGGACTTTGTTATACTCGGATCAGGGACTTATACCTGATCAGGGGACCTTGTTATATTGATGAGGGCTTTTTATTCTACCAGGGGACTTTGTTATACTCGATGAGGGCCTTTTGTTATATCCTCGATGAGGGACTTTTGTTCTACTCCGATCAGGGAATTTGTTATACTCCGATCAGGCGTCGATATATTCGATGAGGGACTTGTTATACCCGATCAGGGACTTTGTTATATCTCGATGAGGGGCCTTTTGTTATACTCTGTTCAGGGCCTTTGTTATACCCGATCAGGGACTTTGTTATCCTCGATCAGGGAATTTGTTATACTGTTGAGGGGCTTTGTTATACTCGATCAGGAGACTTTGTTATACTTTAGGGCCTTTGTTATACTCGGATTGGGGCCTTTTGTTACTTGATCAGGGATTTTGTTATACTCGATAAGGGGAGTTTTTTATACTCGATCAGGGCTTTTGTTATACTTGATCAGGGAATCTTGTTATAACGACTAGGGACTTTGTTATACTCGATCAGGGGCTTTGTTATACTCGATCAGGGGCTTTGTTATACTCGATCAGGGGACTTTTTTTATACCTCGATCAGGGACTTTGTTATACTTGATCAGGGGCTTTGTTATACTCGATCAGGGACTTTGTTATACTCGATCAGGGGACTTGTTATACTTGATGAGGGGCCTTTGTTATACTCGATCAGGGGACTTTTTTATACTCGATCATGGCATTTGTTATACCCGGATCAGGGACTTTGTTATACTCGATCAGAGTCTTTGTTATACTCCGATCAGGGGCCTTGTTATACTTGCGATCAGGGGCTTTGTTATACTCGATCAGGGGACTTTGTTATTCTCGATAAGGGGGACTTTGTTATACTCATTCAGGGACTTGTTATACTCGATCAGGGAACTTTGTTATACTCGATCAGGGGCCTTTTTATACTCGTTCAGGCGCTTGTTATATTCGATCAGGGGGCTTTGTTATACTCGATCAGGGCCTTTTGTTATAATCGTTCAGGGACTTTTATACTCGATCAGGGGACTTTGTTATACTGGATCAGGGACTTTGTTATACTCGATCAGGGACTTTGTTATATTCGATGAGGGACTTTTGTTATTCTCGATCATGGACTTTGTTATACTCGATGAGGGCCTTTGTTATACTCGATGAGGGACTTTGTTCTACTCGATCAGGGGAATTTGTTATACTTGATCAGGGACTTTGTTATATTCGATGAGGGGACTTTGTTATACTCGGATCATGGGACTTTGTTATACTCGATGAGGGCCTTTGTTATACTCGATCAGCCTTGTTATACCCGATTAGGGGACTTTGGTTATACTCGATCAGGGGAATTTGTTATACCTATGAGGGGCTTTGTTATACACGATCAGGAACTTTTGTTATACTCGGTAGGGACTTTGTTATACTCGATCGGACTTTGTGTTACTTGGATCAGGGTTTTGTTTATACCCGATGAGGGATTTTGTTATATTCGTTCAGGGGACTTTGTTACTCATCAGGGACTTTTCTTATACTCAATGAGGGCGCTTTTTTATACCCGATCAGGGGCTTGTTATACTTGGATCAGGGACCTTGTTATAATCGTCTGAAGGACTTTTGTTATACCTCGATCAGGGACTTTGTTATACTCGATCAGGGGACTTTGATATACTCGATCAGGGGAGTTTGTTATACTCGACCAGGGGACTTTGTTATACCCGATTAGGGGACTTTGTTATACTCGATCAGGGAATTTGTTATACTCTATGAGGGGCTTTGTTATACCGGATCAGGGAACTTGTTATCTGGTGAGGGACTTTGTTATACTCGATCGGGACTTTGGTGTTACTTGGATCAGGGTTTTGTTATACCCGATGAGGGATTTTGTTCTTATTCGTTCAGGGACTTGTTATACTTCATCAGGGACTTTCTTATACTCAATGAGGGCGCTTTTTTATACCCGATCAGGGGCTTTGTTATACTTGGATCAGGGCCTTTGTTATAATCGTTCAAAGGACTTTTTTATACTCGATCAGGGGACTTTGTTATACTCGATCAGGGACTTTGTTATACTCGACCAGGGAGTTTTGTTATTACTTGACCAGAGGACTTTGTTATACCTGATGAGGGGCCTTGTTAAACCTGATGAGGGGCCTTTGTTATACTCTGACCAGGACTTTTGTATACTCGATCAGGGGGCATTGTTTTACCTGATCAGGAAACTTTGTTATACTCGATCTGGGGACTTTATTATACTCGACCATGGGTCTTTGTTATACTCGATGGGAAAACTTTGTTAAACTTGATGAGGGGCTTTGTTATACTCGATCAGGGACTTTCTTATTCTCGGTCAGGGTCTTTGTTATACTCGATCAGGGGCTTTGTTACTCGATCAGGAACTGTGTTATACTCGATCAGGGCCTTTTTGTTTTACTCGATCAGGAAACTTTGTTATACTCGATCAGGGCCTTTGTTATAATCGTTCAGGGACTTTTTGTTATACTCGATCAGGGACTTTGTTATACTCGATCAGGGGACTTGTTATACTCGATCAGGGGACTTTGTTATATTCGATGAGGGACTTGTTATTCTCGATCATGGGACTTTGTTATACTCGATGAGGGGCCTTTGTTATACTCGATGAGGGACTTTGTTCTACTCGATCAGGGAATTTGTTATACTCGATCAGGGACTTCGTTATATTCGATGAGGGACTTTGTTATACTCGATCATGGGACTTTGTTATACTCGATGAGGGGCCTTTGTTATACTCGATCAGGGGCCTTTGTTATACCCGATTAGGGACTTTGTTATATCGATCAGGGAATTTGTTATACTTATGAGGGGGCTTTGTTATACTCGATCAGGAACTTTTGTTATACTCGGTGAGGGACTTGTTATACTCGATCTGGGGACTTTGTGTTACTTGGATCAGGGTTTTGTTATACCCGATGAGGGATTTTGTTATATATCGTTCAGGGACTTTTGTTATACTTCATCAGGGACTTTTATACTCAATGAGGGCGCTTTTTATACCCGATCAGGGGCTTTGTTATACTTGATCAGCTTTGTTATAACCGTTCAAAGGACTTTGTTATACTCGATCAGGGACTTTGTTATACTCGATCAGGGACTTTGATATACCGACCAGGGAGTTGTTATACTCGACCAGGGATCTTGTTATACTCGATGAGGGCCTTTGTTAAACTCGATGAGGGCCTTTGTCATACTCGACCAGGGGACTTTGTTATACTCGATCAGGGCCTCTGTTAAATCTCGATCAGGGGCCTTTGTTATACTCGATCAGGGGACTTTGTTATACTCGATCAGGTGACTTCGTATACTCGATCAGGGCTTTGTTATACTCGTTCAGGGGCTTTGTTATACACGATCAGGAACTTTGTTAAACTCGATCAGGGCCTTTTGTTATAATCGTTAAGGGGCTTTGTTATACTCGATCTGGGGACTTTTTATACTCGACCAATGGAGTTTGTTATACTCGATTAGGGCCTTTGTGTAAACTCGATCAGGGGCTTTTATTATACTCGATCAGGGACTTTGTTATACTCGATCAGGGACTTTGTTATACTCGATCAGGTGGCTTTATATACTCGATCAGGAAACTTTGTTATACTCGATCAGGGCCTTTGCTATAATCGTTCAGGACTTTATTATACTCGATCAGGACTTTTTATACTCAATCAGGACTTTGTCATACTCGATCAGGGACTTTGTTATACACGATCAGGGACTTTGTTATACTCAATGAGGGCCTTTGTTATACCGATTAGAGTCCTTGTTATACTCGATCAGGGACTTTGTTATACTCGTTCAGGGTCTTTGTTATACTCGATCAGGGACTTTGTTATACTTGATCAGGGCCTTTGTTATAATCGTTCAGGGACTTTGTTATACTCGATCATGGGACTTTGTTATACTCGGTCAGGGGACTTTGTTATACTCGATGAGGGCCTTTGTTATACTCGATGAGGGACTGTGATACCTATTCAGGGTCTTTGTTATACTCGATCAGGGGACTTTGTTATACTCGAATAGGGCCTTTGTTAAACCCGATCAAAGGGCTTTGTTATTCTCGATGAGGGTCTTTGATAAACCCGATTAGGGACTTTGTTCTACTTGTTCAGGACTTTGTTATACTTGATCAGGGACTTTGATATACTCGATGGGGCTTTCTTTATACCGATCAGGGGCTTTGTTATACTGGATCAAGGGCCTTTTGTTACAATCGTTTAGGGACTTTGTTATACTCGACCAGAGGACTTTGTTATACTCGATTAGGGGCCTTTGTTAAACTCGATCAGGGCTTTTGTTATACTCGATCAGGGACTTTGTTATAATCGTTAAGGGACTTTGTTATACTCGATCAGGGGACTTTGTTATACCCAATCAGGGGACTTTGTTATACTCGACCAGGGGAGTTTGTTATACTCGATTAGGGTCCTTTGTTACTCGAATAGGGCTCTTGTTAAATCGATCCAAGGCCTTTGTTAGTCTCGATGAGGGTTTCTTTGTTAAACTCGATTAGAGGATTTGTTCTACTCGTTCAGGGACTTTTTTACTTGGTTAGGGGACTTTGTTATACTCGACGAGGGTCTTTGTTATACTCGATCAGGGCCTTTATATGATGAGGGTGCTTAGTTATACTCGTTCAGGGACTTTCTTATTCTCGGTCAGGGGACTTTGTTATACTCGATCAGGGGGCTTTGTTATATCGATTAGGGGCCTTTGTTATACTCGTTCAGGCGCTGTTATACTCGATCAGGAGGCTTTGTTTTACTCGATCAAGGCTTTGTTATACTCGATCAGGGCCATTGTTATCTCGTTCACGCTTTGTTATATTCGATCGGGGACTTTCTTATTCTCGGTCGGGGACTTTGTTATACTCGATCAGGAACTTGTTATACTCGATCAGGCCTTTGTTATACTCGTTCAAGCGCTTTGTTTTATTCGATCAGGGGCCTTTGTTATTCGCGACAAGGGACTTTCTTATACTCGATGAGGGCCTTTGTTAAACTCGATGAGGGCCTTTGTTTATACTCGATCAGGGGACTTGTTATACTCGATCAGGAGGCTTTTTACTCGATCAGGAAACTTTGTTATACTCGATCAGGGCGCTGTTATAATCGTTCAGGGACTTTGTTATACTCGATCAGGGAGTTTGATATACTCGATCAGGGAACTTGTTATACTCGATCAGGGGCTTTGTTTTTCGATTAAAGGCTTTGTTATACTCGATCAGGGCCCTTTGTTATACGATTAGGGACTTTGTTATACTCGATGGGGACTTTGTTTCTCTAAGGGGGCTGTTATACTCCATCAGGGAACTTTGTTATACTCGGTAGGGGACTTTGTTATACTCGATCAGGGACTTTGTTATACGCGTTCATGGGACTTTGTTAAACTTGATCAGGGATTTTGTATTACTCGATGGGGCTTTGTTTTACTCGATTAGGAAACTGTTATACTCGATCAGGGCCTTTGTTATAATCGTTCAATGGACTTTGTTATACTCGATCATGGGACTTTGTTATCTCGATCAGGACTTTGTTATACTCGATCAGGGACTTTGTTATACTCGACCAGGGGTTTGTTATACTCAATCAGGGTTTGTTATACTCGATGGGGACTTTGTTATACTCGATCAGGGGACTTTGTTATATTCGATGAGGGGCTTTGTTATTCTCGATCATGGTACTTTGTTATACTCGATCAGGGCCCTTTGTTATCTCGATCAGTGGACTTTGTTATACTCGATAAGGGACTTTGTTATACTCGATGGGGCCCTGTTATACTCGATCGGGCCTTTGTTATAATCAGGACTTTGTTATACTCGACCAGGGTCTTTGTTATACTCGATCAGGGACTATGTTTATTGATGAGGCTTTGTTATACTCGATCAGGGGACTTTCTTATGCTCGATTAGGGGACTTTGTTATACTCGACCAGTGGGCTTTGTTATACTCGATCAGGAACTTTGTTATACTCCATAGGGCCTTGTTCTCATTCAGGCGCCTTTGTTATATTCGATCAGGGCCTTTGTTATTCTCGACAGGGACTTTGTTATACTCGATGAGGGCCTTTGTTAAACTCGATCCGGGGCCATTGTTATACTCGATCAGCGGACTTTGTTATACTCGATCGAGGGACTTTGTTATACTCGATGAGGGCTTTTTTTACTCGATTAGGAAACTTTGTTATACTCGATCAGGGGACTTTGTTATACTCTATGACGGGCTTTGTTATACTCCATCAGGGAACTTTATTTACTCGGTGAGGACTTTGTTATACTCGATCAGGACATTATACTCTCGTTCAAGGACTGTTAAACTTGATCAGGGAACTTTGTTATACTCGATCAGGGGCTTTATTATACTCGATCAGCAGGCTGTTATATGATCAGGGGCCTTTGTTACTATTAATCGTTCAGGGACTTTTATACTCGATCAGGGGACTTTGTTACATATCGATCAGGGCCTTTGTTATGCTCGATCATGGTAATTTGTTATACTCGATGAGGGCTGTGTGTTATATCTCGATCAGGGGCCTTTGTTATGCCCGATCATTGGACTTTGTATACTCCAGATAGGGACTGTTATACTCTATGGGGGCTTTATTAAGAAACTCGATCCAAGAACTGTTATACTCGGTGAGGACTTTGTTATACGCAGTCAGGGGGACTTTGTTATACTCGTTCAGGGAAGTTGATATACTTGAGCAGGGGACTTTCTGTAATACTCGATGAGGGCTTTGTTATCTCAATCAGAGGGCTTTGTTGCCTCTTGATCAGGGCCTTTGATATAATCGTTCAGGGACTTTGTTATACTCGATCCAGTGGACTTTGTTATGCTCAGACAAGGGACTGTTATACTCGATAGAGACGCTGTTATACTCGATATGAGAGGACTGTGTTATACTCATTCAGGGGTGCTGTTATACTCGATCAGGGGACTTTGTTATGCTACTCGAATAGGGGCCTTTTATTCTAGAAACTCGATTAAAGGCCTTTGTTATTCTCTCGATTAGAGTCTTTATTAGAAAGCTCGATTGAGGGACTTTGTTCTGCTCGTTCAGGGGACTTTGTTGCCTTACTTGATCAGGGTACTGTATACTCGATCAGGGCTTTGTTACTCTACTCGATCAGGGCTTTTGTTGCCTCTACTCGATCAGAGACTTTGTTATACTCGATCAAGGGACTTTTTATACTCGATCAGATGGCTTTGTTATACTCGATCGGGAACTTTGTTGCTCTCGATCAGGGCCTTTGTTATAATCGTTCAGGGGACTTGTATACTCGATCAGGAAACTGTTATGCTACTCAATCAGGACTTTGTGCGCATACTCGACCAGGGAGTTTATTGCTACTCGATTAGGGTCCTTTTAGTGAAAGCTCGATCAGGGCTCTTGTTATACTCGATCAGGGACTTTGTTATACTCGATCAGGGGCATTGTTTTACTCGATCAGGAAACTTTTGTTATGCTCGATCAGGGACTTTGTTATCTCGACCAGGGATC
>NW_024735405.1:0-32055 GCF_018991925.1 Homarus americanus | reverse complement strand
AATATTTCACAATTTCAGAAAATTTTCAAAATATTTCAAAACATTTCCTGTACTTTTTCAGAAAATTTTTCCAAAATTCTAAAATTGTTTACAATTTTCAAAAATGGTTACGTAGTTCCTCCACCATGGAGCCTCCACCAGCCACATTCAAAGTTACCGACCCAGCGATAGTAAAGCCACCTCCAGAAGGAGCACCTCAAAATCACTGGAAGCTATAGCCACCTACACACCGCAGATGCAGCATGATACTTCACAGATGGCTTGGTGGATCCAAAACATCATACATCCCGAGCGGCCTTATACACCTGATGTCAGACCTCTGAAAATTTTTTGAAAAATTTTCAAAAATTCAAAAATTTTCCAAAAATTTTCAAAATTTTCTAAAAATTTTCAAAAATTTAAAATTTTCAAAATTTTCAAAATTTTCAGAAATTTTTCCAAACATTTTCATACTCAGAAAATTTTCAAAAATTTTCAAAATTTTCAAAAATTTTCCGAAAATTTTTCAAAATATTTCAAACATTTCCTGAAAAATTTTCAGAAAATTTTCCAAAATTTTCTAAAATTGTTCACAATTTTTCAAAAATGGTTACGTAGTTCCTCCACCATGGAGCTCTCCACCAGCCACATTCAAAATTACCGACCTAGGCGATAGTAAAGCCTACCTCGAGAAGGATGACCTCAAAAATAACTCTGGACCATAGCCACCGAGACACCGGCAGATGCAGCATGATATCACAGATGGCTCGGTGGATCAAAACATCATACATCCGGAGCGGCCTTCTACACCCAAGGTCGACCTCTGAAAATTTTGAAAATTTCGAAAATCTTCAAATCTTCAAAATTTTTCCAAAAATTTTCAAATACTAAAAATTTTCAAAAATTTTCCAAAAAATTTTCAAAATTTTCAAAAATTTTTCAAAAATATTCAAATATCCGAAAAATTTTCAGAAATTTTCCAAAATTTAAAAATTTTCAGAAAATTTCTCAAAAATTTTCAAAAATTTTCAAAAATTTTCGGAAAATTTTCAAAAATTTTCAAATTTTCAAAATTTTCAAAAATTTTCAAAATTTTTCAAAATTTTCAAAAATTTTCAAAAATTTTTCAAAATATTTCAAAACATTTCCCAAAAATTTCAGAAAATTTTCCAAAATTTTCTAAAATTGTTTTAATTTTTCAAAAATGGTTGTAGTTCCTCCACCATGGAGCTCAACACCAGCACATTCAAAATTAGACCTAGGCGATAGTAAAGCCTACCTCCAGAAGGAGGACCTCAAAAAACTCTGGAAGCCATAGCCACCGAGACACAGCAAATGCAGCATGATACTTCACAGATGGCTTGGTGGATCCAAAACATCATACATCGGAGCGGCCTTCTACCTGTTACGAGTTGGGGATTTAGAATATAGTTATACGTCTACCCAGATCCCAACAGGTAACAAAAAAAAAGACAATCGGACTATAAAGGGTAGACAAAGGATGCGAGTTTTCGTTGTGTATAATAACAACAAAAAAAAAAAAGACAATCGGACTTATAAAAGGGTATAAAGGATGCGAGTTTTCGTTGTGTATAATAAAGTACTATAAATTCCTTAACAAATATTCAGCTTATAAATTCTTAACCAAACTTAACCTAAACATTAACAGTATATACATATTAATACAACATAAACAATTTTGAAGCAAGGACGGGGGAGGCAATACAAGATACAAGCATTTCAA
Source organism: Homarus americanus (assembly GCF_018991925.1). Lineage (NCBI taxonomy): Eukaryota > Metazoa > Arthropoda > Malacostraca > Decapoda > Nephropidae > Homarus > Homarus americanus. Next base: position 30,332 of record NW_024735405.1, on the reverse strand, counting down.
AGGAGGAGCTGAGATGGCTGACGAGTAAGGCTGAGTATTGTAGAAGACTTAGGTAGTCGCCCGTGCTGCAGGTTTAAAGGATAGATGATCCTGTGGCCGCCTCCCAGAGCCAAGTCCTCTCCTCGAATTGAGCTGACAAAGAAGACTTTGAGGAGGTAGACGCAACAAACCAGGATACAGAGAAGAGAAACCCGGAGTGTAATTCAAGACGAGTCATACTGTGTCTCTGTCCCAGGATGGCGCGTCGGTGGTGCTGGGTAGGTAGATCAGACAATAGATGGCGTGGTTCGTAGTGCTGCGGAGGGGTTCGTAACACACCCACAGATCTCCTCTGAAAATTTTTTGAAAATTTTCAGTAATCTTTCAAAAAATTTCAAAATTTTCTCCAATTTTCAAATTTTTCAAAATTAAAATTTTCCAAAATTTTTCAAAATTTTCCAAAAATTTTCAAAAAATTTTCCAAAAATTATCCCAAATTTTTCAAAAATTTCAAAAATTTCAAAAATTTTTCAGAAATTTTCAGAAAATTTCTCCAAAATTTTCTAAATTTTTTCAAAATATTTCAAACATTTTCCGTACTCTTCCAAAAATTTTTCAAAATATTTCAAAACATTTTCAAAATTTCAGGAAAAATTTTCAAAATTTTCCCAAATTTTTCAAAAATTTCAAAAATTTTCCAAAATTTTAAATTTAACAAAATTTTTCCAAAATTTTCCGAATTTACAAAATTTTTCAAAAATTTCAAAATATTTCAGAATTTTCAGAAATTTTCATTTCAAAACATTTAAAATTTCAGAAAATTTTCCAAAAATTTTCTAAAATTGTTTCAATTTTCAAAAATAATTACGTAGTTCCTCACCATGGAGCTCTCACCAGCCACATTCAAAGTTACCGACCTAGGCGATAGTAAAGCCTACCTCCAGAAGGAGCACCAAAAAAATAACTGGAAGCCATAGCCACCGGCAATGCAGCATGATACTTAACAGATGGCTTGGTGGATCCAAAACATCATACATCCGGAGCGGCCTTATACACCCAAAGTCAGACCCTCTCAGAAAATTTTTGGAAAATTTTCGAAAATCTTCAAAAATTTTCCAAAAATTTTCAAAAGTTTCAAAATTTTCAAAAAATTTTCCAAAAATTTTCAAAAATATTCAAAATTATCCGAAAATTTTCAGAAATTTTCCAAAATTTTTGAAATTTTCAAAATTTCAAAAATTTAAGAAATTTTCCAAAATTTCCAAAAATTTTCGGAAAATTTTTCAAAAATTTTCAAAAATTTTTCGAAAATTTTCAAAATATTTCAAAACATTTCCCAAAATTTTCAAAAATTTTCCAAAATTTTCTAAAATGGTCTAATTTTCAATTTCCCAGAATTTTTCAAAAATTTCAAAACATTCCCAAAATTTTCAGAAAATTTTCAAGGTACCTCCCAAAATTCAAAATTTTTCAAAAAAATTTCAAAAAATTTTCAGAATTTTCCGAAAAATTTTCAGAAATTTTCCCAAAATTTACCAAAAATTTTTCAATTTCAAAATATTTCTGATTTTCAGAAAATTTTTCAAAATATTTCAAAACATTCTAATCTTAAAATTTTCCAAAATTTTTAAAAATTACCTCTAAAAATTTTTCCAAAAATTTTCAAAATTTTCAAAAAACATTAAAAATTATCCGAAAAGATTTTCGAAGTTTTTCAAGAATTTTTTTAAATTTTCAAAAAATTTCCCCCAAAATTTTCAGAAATTACAAAAATTTTAAAATTTTCAAAAAAATTTCAAAAAATTTTTTCAAAAAAATTTTTCAAATTTTCAAAATTTTTCAGGTACCAAAAATTCTAAAAATTTTCAAAAAATTTCAAAATATTTCACAATTTTCAGAAAATTTACTAAAATATTTCAAAAACATTCCCAAATTTACTGAAAATTTTCCAAAAATTTTCAAAAATTGTTACAATTTTCAAAAATAATTACGTAGTTCCTCCACCATGGAGCTCCACCAGCCACATTCAAAGTTACCGACCTAGGCGATAGTAAAGCCTACCTCCAGAAGGAGCACCTCAAAAAATAACTGGAAGCCATAGCCACCCGCTTGGTGCAGCATGATGTAAAACAGATGGCTTGGTGGATCAAAACATCGCCACATCCGAACTGACCTTATACACCCAAGGTCAGACCCTCTGAAAATTTTTGGAAAATTTTCGAAAATCTTCAAAATTTTCCAAAATTTTCAAAAATTTTCTAAAATTTTCAAAATTTTCAAAAATTTTCAAAAATATTCAAAATTATCCGAAAAATTTTCAAAAATTTTCAAGAATTTTTCAAAAAATTTTCGAAAATTTTCAAAAATATTCAAAACATTTCCCAAAATTTTCAGAAAATTTTTCCAAATTTTCAAAATTGTTCACAATTTTCAAAAATGGTTACATGGTTCCTCCCACCATGGGCTCTCCACAGCCACATTCAAAATTACCGACCTGGCGATAGTAAAGCCTACCTCGAGAAGGATGACCTCAAAAATAACTCTGGAAGCCATAACCACCGAGACACCGGCAGATGCAGCATGATACTTCACAGATGGCTCAGTGGATCAAACTTTATCATACATGGGCAGCCTTCTACACCCAAGTCAGACCCTCTGAAAAAATTTTTTCAAAATTTTTCAAAATTTCTCAAAAATTTTCCAAAAAATGTCAAAAATGTTAAAAATTTTCAAAATATTCAAAAAATTATCCGAAAAATTTTCAGAAATTTTCCAAAAATTTTCACAAATTTTCAAAAATTTCACAAAATTCACAAAATTTTCAGAAAATTTTCAAAAATTTTCAAAATTTTCAAATATTTCAAAACATTTCCCAAAATTTTCCCGAAAATCTTAAAAAATTTTTCCAAAAATTTTCAAAAATTTACTCAAATTTACTCCCAAATTTTTCAAAATTTCAAATTTTCAGAGATACCAAAATTTTCAAATTTTCAAAAATTTTCAAAATTTTCAAAAATTTTCGGAAAATTTTCAAGAATTTTCAAAAAAATTTTCAAATTCGAAAATTTTTCAAATATTTCAAAACATTTCCCCAAAATTTTCAGAATATTTTCCAAAAATTTTCTAAAATTGTTCACAATTTTCAAAAATGGTTACGTAGTTCCTCCACCATGGGAGCTCTCCACCAGCCACATTCAAAGTTACCGACTGGGCGATAGTAAAGCCTACCTCCAGAAGGAGCACATAAAAAAAAACGCTGGAAGCCACCAGCCACCGACACACCGGCAGATCCGGCATGATGCTTCACAGATGGCTTGGTGGATCCAAAACTTATCATACATCCGGAGCGGCCTTATACACCCAGGGTCAGACCCTCTGAAATTTTTTTGGAAAATTTTCGAAAATCTTCAAAAATTTTCCAAAAATTTTCAAAAATTTTCAAAATTTTTCCCAAATTTTTCAAAAAAATTTCAAAAAATTTTTCAGAAATTTTTCAAAAATTTTCAAAATTTTCAAAAATTTTCGGAGAATTTTCAAGAATTTTCCGAAAATTTTTCAAATGTTCAAAACACCCATTTCCCAAAAATTTCCAGAAAATTTTCCAAAAATTTTCAGAAAATTTTCAAAAATTTACCTAAAATTGTTCACAATTTTTTCAAAAAATGGTTACGTAGTTCCTCCACCATGGAGCTCTCCACCAGCCATTCAAAATTACCGACCTGGGCGATAGTAAAAGCTTACCTCGAGAAGGATGACCTCAAAAAAATAACTCTGAAGCCATAGCCACCGGGAACACCGGCAGATGCAACATGATACTTCACAGATGGCTCGGTGAATCCATATCATACATCCGGAGCGGCCTTCTACACCCCAAGGTCAGACCCTCTGAAAATTTTTCGGAAATTTTTCAAAATTTTCAAAAACTTTCCAAAAAATTTCCAAAAATGTTCCAAAAAATTTCAAAAATATTCAAAATTATCAAAAAATTTTCAGAAATTTTCCAAAAATTTTTCCCAAATTTTTCAAAAATTTCAAAAAATTTCACAAAATTTTCGAAAATTTTCAAAAATTTTCCCAAATTTTTCAAAATTTCTAAAATTTCACAAAATTTCAGAAAATTTTTCAAAAAATTGCTCAAAAATTTCAAAAATTACACAAAAATATTTTCAAAACATTTCCCAAAATTTTTCAGAAAATTTTCAAATTTTTCCCAAAATTTTCAAAATTTTTTAAAAATTTTTCAAAATTTTCCCCAAAATTTTTTCAAAAATATTCAAAAAAAATTTTTCCAAAATTTTTTCAAGAAATTCTAACAAAATTACCAAAATTTTTCGAAATTACAAAAGTACCAAAAATTTCAAATATTTCACAATTTTCGAAAATTTTTCAAAATATTTCAAAAACATTCCCCAAAATTTCAGGTACCAAAAATTTTCTAAAATTGTTACAATTTTCAAAAATAATTACGTAGTTCCTCCACCATGGAGCTCTCCACCAGCCACATTCAAAGTTACCGACCCTGGGCGATAGTAAAACCTACCTTGAAAGGAGCACCAAAAAAAAATAACTGGAAGCCATAGCCACCGGCAGATGCAGCATGATACTTAACAGATAGCGGTGGATCCAAAACATCCTTCATCCGGGCGGCCTTATACACCCCAAGTCAGACCCTCTGAAAATTTTTTTGGAAAAATTTTCGAAAATCAAAAATTTTCCAAAATTTTCAAAAAGTTTCAAAAAATTTTCAAAAATTTTCCAAAATTTTCAAAAATATTCAAAAATTATCCGAAAAATTTTCAGAAATTTTCCAAAAATTTTGAAATTTTCAAAAATTCAAAAATTTTAAATTTTTTCCCAAAATTTCAAAAATTTACACCGGAAGGTACCAAATTACTCAAAAAATTTTCCGAAAATTTTCAAAATATTTCAAAACATTTCCCAAAATTTTTCAAAATTTACCAAAATTTTCTAAAATTGGTCACAATTTTCAAAAATGGTTACGTAGTTCACTCCACCATGGAGCTCTCCACCAGCCACATTCAAAATTACCGACCCTAGGCGATAGTAAAGCCTACCTCGAGAAGGATGACCTCAAAAAAATAACTCTGAAGCCATAGCCACCGAGACACCACGGCAGATGCAGCATGATACTTCTGCAGATGGCTCGAGGTGGATCCAAAACATCATACATCGGAGCGGCCTTCTACACCAAGGTCAGACCACTCTGAAAATTTTTCGGAAATTTTTCAAAAGAGGTACTGAAAATTTTCCACTTCAAAATTTTTCAAAAAATTTCAAAAATATTCAGAATTATCCGAAAAATTCAAAATTTTCAAAAATTTTTTCCCAAATTACTCAAAAATTCAAAACATTTCCCCAAAATTACCGAAAAGTACAAAATTTTTCCCAAAATTTTCTAAAAATTTTTCAAAAAAATTCAAGAATTTTCCAAATTTTCCGAAAAATTACTTCAGAAATTTTCTAAATTTTCAAAAATTTTTCAAAAATTTAAAAATGTTCCTGATTTTTCAAGAAAATTTTTCAAAATATTTCAAAACATTTCCCAAAATCTTTAAAAATTTTCAAAATTTTTCAAAATTTTCTAAAATTTTCAAAAAATTTTCAAAAATTTTCAAAAATCAAAATTATCGAAAAATTTTTCAGAAATTTTCCAAAAATTTCCCCAAATTTTCAAAAATTTCAAAAATTTTTCAGAAAATTTTCCAAAAAATTTCAAAAAATTTTCCAAAATTTTTTCAAATATTTCAAAACATTCCCAAAATTACCAAAAATTTTCAAAATATTCAAAACATTCCCAAAATTTTCAGAAAATTTTCAAAAATTTTCCCAAAATTTTCAAAAAAAATTCAAGAATTACCAAAATTTTCAAAAAATTTTCAAAATTTTCGAAATTTTCAAAATTACAAAAATTTTCAAAAATTTCAAAATATTTCTGATTTTTCGAAAATTTTTCAAAATATTTCAAACATTTCCCCAAATTTTTTTCAGAAAATTTTTCCAAAAATTTTCAAAAATTGTTTTACAATTTTCAAAATGATTACGTAGTTCCTCCACCATGGAGCTCTCCACCAGCCACATTCAAGTTACCGACCTAGGCGATAGTAAGCCTACCTCCAGAAGGAGCACCTCAAAAAAAAAATAACTGGAAGCCACCCAGCCACCGGCAATGCAGCATGATACTTAACAGATGGCTTGGTGGATCCAAAAACATCATACATCGGGCAGCATATACACCCAGGTCAGACCCTCTGAAAATTTTTTGGAAAATTTTCGAAAATCTTCAAAAATTTTCAAAAAATTTTCCGTTACCTCCTAAAAGTACTTTAAAGTACCCAAAAATTTTCCAAAAATATTAAAATTATCGAAAAATTTTCCAAAATTTTTCAAAAAAAATTTTCAAAAAATTTTTCAAAAATTTTTCAAAATATTCAAAACATTTCCCAGGTACCAGAAAATTTTCCAAAAATTTTCTAAAATTGTTGCAATTTTTCAAAAAATAGTTGCGTAGTTCCTCCACCATGGAGCTCTCCACCAGCCACATTCAAGAGTACCGACCTAGGCGATAGTAAAGCCTACCTCGAGAGGATGACCTCAAAAAAATAACTCTGGAAGCCATAACACCGAGACACCGGCAGATGCAGCATGATACTTCACAGATGGCTCAGTGGATCAAAGCATCATACATCTGGGCGGCCTTCTACACCTAGGTCAGACCCTCTGAAAAAATTTTCGGAAATTTTTTCAAAAATTTTCTCAAAAATTTTCAAAAATGTCAAAATGTTCCAAGAATTTTCAAAAATATTCCAAAAATTATCCGAAAATTTTTCCAGAAATTTACCAAAAATTTTCCCAAATTTTCAAAAATTTCTAAAATTTCACAAAATTTTTTCAGAAAATTTTCAAGAATTTTTCAAAATTTTTTTAAAATATTTCAAAACATTTCCCAAAATTACCGAAAATCTTCAAAAATTTTACAAAAATTTTCTAAAAAATTTTCCAAAAATTTTTCCCCAAATTTTCTTAAAAATTTCAAAAATTTTCGAAATTTTTTAAAAATTTTCAAAATTTTCCAAAAATTTTCCAAAATTTTCCAAAAATTTTCGGAAAATTTCAAAAAATTCAAGAATTTTAAAATTACTAAAAATTTTTCAAAAATATTCAAAACATTCCCAAAATTTTTCAGAATATTTTTTCCAAAAATTTTCTAAAATTGTTCACAATTTTTCAAAAAAAATGGTTACGTAGTTCTTCCTCCACCATGGAGCTCTCCCACCAGCCACATTCAAAGTTAAACCCTAGGCGATAGTAAAGCCTACCTCCAGAAAGACACCTCAAAAAAAAAACTGAAGCCATAGCCACCGACACACCGGCAGATGCAGCATGATACTTCTGGATGGCTTGGTGGATCCAAAACATCATACATCCGGGCGGCCTTATACACCCAAGGTCAGACCCTCTGAAATTTTTTTGGAAAATTTTCGAAAATCTTCAGGGTACCAAAAATTTTCTCAAAAAAAAATTTTCAAGAATTTTCCCAAATTTTTCAAAAATTTCAAAAAAATTTTCAGAAATTTTTCCAAAAATTTTCAAAAAATTTTCCAAAATTTTCATACCAAAATTGCACAAAATTTTACTCAAATATTCTAAAAACATTTCCCAAAAATTTCAGAAAATTTTCCAAAAATTTTAAGAAAATTTTACACCAAAAATTTTCTAAAATTGTTCACAATTTTCAAAAAAATAGTTGCGTAGTTCCTCCCACTGTGGAGCTCTCCACAGCCATTCAAAATTACCGACCTAGGCGATAGTAAAAGCTTACCTCCGAGAAGGATGACCTCAAAAATAACTCTGGGAAATACCATAGCCACCGAGACACCGGCAGATGCAGCATGATACTTCACACAGATGGCTCAGTGAATCAAAACATCACCATCAGACGGCCTTCTACTTTTAAGGTCCAGACCCTCTGAAAAATTTTTCAAATTTTCAAGGTATTTTCAAAAACTTTCAAAAATTTCAAAAATGTTCCAAAAATTTTTCCAAAATATTCAAAAATTATCAAAAAATTTTCCAAATTTTCCAAGAAATTACTCCCAAATTTTCAAAAATTTCAAAAATTTAAAATTTATAAGAAAATTTTCCAAAAAATTTTCTAAATTTTTCAAAATTTCACAAAATTCTGAGTACTAGAAATTTCCAAAATTTTCAAAATTTTCAAAATTTTCAAAATATTTCAAAACCCCATTCCCAAAATTTTCAGAAAATTTTCAAAAAGAATTTTTCCCCAAATTTTCAAAAATTTTTCAAAAAAATTTCAAAAATTTTCCAAAATTTACCTCAAAAAAATTTTCAAAATTTTCGAAAATTTTTTCAGAAATTTTCAAAAATTTTCAAAAAGTTTTCAAAAATTTCAAAAATATTTCACAATTTTTTCAGAAAATTTTTTAAAATGTTCAAAAACTTCCCAAAATTTTTCAGAAAAATTTTCCAAAAATTTTCTAAAAATTGTTCAATTTTCAAAAAATGGTTACGTAGTTCCTCCCACCATGGAGCTCTCCACCAGCCACATTCAAAAATTGCAAACCCTGGGCGATAGTAAAGCCTACCTCCCGAGAAGGATGACCTCAAAAAATAACTCCTGGAAGCCATAGCCACCGAGACACCGCTTGAATGCAGCATGATACTTCACAGATGGCTCCGGTGGATAAAACATCATACATCCGGGCGGCCTTCTACACCCCAGGTCAGACCCTCTGAAAATTTTTCGGAAATTTACAAAAATTTTCAAAAATTTTTCCATATTCAAAAAATATTTAAAAATTTTCAAAAATATTCAAAATTATCGAAAATTTTCAGAAGTTTTAAAAAATTTTCAAAATTTTCAAAAAATATTCAAAAATTTCAAAAATATTCAAAATTATCAAAAAAATTTTTCAGAAATTTTCAAAATTTTCCCAAATTTTTCAAAAATTTCAAAAATTTCCCAAAATTTTCAGAAAATTTTCAAAATTTTTCCCAAAATTTTCAAAATTTTTTCCAAAAATTTCAAAATCTTCAAATTTTTCAAAAATTTTCAGAATATTTCAAGAAATTTTCCAAAATTTTCAAATATCAAAAATTTCAAATATTTCACAATTTTCAGAAAATTTTTCAAAATATTTCAAAACATTTCCCAAAATTTTCAGAAAATTTTCCAAAAATTTTCTAAAATTGTTTACAATTTTCAAAAAATGGTTACGTAGTTCCTCCACCATGGAGCTCTCACCAGCCACATTCAAAGTTACCGACCTAGGCGATAGTAAAGCCTACCTCCAGAAGGAGCACCTCAAAAAATAACGAAGCCATAGCACCGACACACCGGCAGATGCAGCATGATACTTCACAGATGGCTTGGTGGATCCAAAACATCATACATCCGACGGCCTTATACACCAAAGGTCAGACCCTCTGAAATTTTTGGAAAATTTTCGAAAACCACCGAGACACTGGCAGATGCAGCATGATACTTCACAGATGGCTTGGTGGATCCAAAACATCATACATCCGGAGCGGCCTTCTACACCTGTTACGAGTTGGGGATTTAGAATATAGTTATACGTCTACCCAGATCCCAACAGGTAACAAAAAAAAAAAAACAAAGACAATCGGACTATAAAAGGGTAGACAAAGGATGCGAGTTTTCGTTGTGTATAATAAAGTACCATAAATTCCTTAACAAAATATTCAGCTTATAAATTACCCTTAACCAAACTTAACCTAAACATTAACAGTATATACATATTAATACAACATAAACAATTTTGAAGCAAGTGGACGTGGGGGAGGCAATACAAGATACAAGTACTTAAGTGAGGAGCTGAGATGGCTGACGAGTAAGGCTGAGTATTGTAGAAGACGGTAGGTAGTCACTGCGCCGCAGGTTTAAAGGATAGATGATCCTGTGGTCACTTCCCAGAGCCAAGTCCTCTCTCCTCGAATTGGAGCTGACAAAGAAGACTTTGAGGAGGTGACGCAACAACCAGGATATGGAGAAGAGAAACCCCGGAGTGGTAACTAAGACGAGTCATACTCGTGTCTCGTCCCTAGATGGCGTTGCTCGTGGTGCTGGGTAGGTAGATCAGGACAATAGATGGCGTGGTTCGTAGTGCTGGGTGGAGGGGTTCGTAACACACCCAAGGTCAGACCCTCTGAAAATTTTTTGGAAAATTTTCGAAAATCTTCAAAACATTTCAAAAATTTTCCCAAAATTTTCAAAAATTTTCCAAAAAAATTTCAAAAATATTCAAAAATTATCCGAAAAATTTTCAGAAATTTTCCAAAAATTTTCCCAAATTTTTCAAAAATTTCAAAAAATTTTCAGAAAATTTTCCAAAAATTTCCCAAAATTTTCCAAAATTTTTCAAAATATTTCAAAACATTTCCCAAAATTTTCCAAAATTTTTCAAAATATTTCAAAACATTTCCCAAAATTTTCAGAAAATTTTCAAAAATTTTCCCAAAATTTTTCAAAAAAATTTCAAAAATTTTCCAAAATTTTTCAAAAATTTAACAAAATTTTCCTAAATTTTCCAAAAATTTACAAAAATTTTTCAAAAATTTCAAAATATTTCACAATTTTCAGAAAATTTTTCAAAATATTTCAAAACATTTCCCAAAATTTTCAGAAAATTTTCCAAAAATTTTCTAAAATTGTTTACAATTTTTCAAAAAATAATTACGTAGTTCCTCCACCATGGAGCTCTCCACCAGCCACATTCAAAGTTACCGACCTAGGCGATAGTAAAGCCTACCTCCAAAAGGAGCACCTCAAAAAAATAACTGGAAGCCATAGCCACCGGCAGATGCAGCATGATACTTAACAGATCGCTTGGTGGATCCAAAACATCATACATCCGGAGCGGCCTTATACACCCAAGGTCAGACCCTCTGAAAATTTTTTGGAAATTTTTCGAAAATCTTCAAAAATTTTCCAACAATTTTCAAAAATTTTCTAAAAATTTTCAAAAATTTTCCAAAAATTTTCAAAAATATTCAAAAATTATCCGAAAAATTTTCAGAAATTTTCCAAAAATTTTCCCAAATTTTTCAAAAATTTTAAGAAATTTTTCCAAAAATTTTCCAAAATTTTCCAAAAATTTTCCAAAAATTTTCAAAAATTTTCAAAAAATTTTCAAAAATTTTCCGAAAATTTTTCAAAATATTTCAAAACATTTCCCAAAATTTTCAGAAAATTTTCCAAAAATTTTCTAAAATTGTTCACAATTTTTCAAAAAATGGTTACGTAGTTCCTCCACCATGGAGCTCTCCACCAGCCACATTCAAAATTACCGACCTCGGCGATAGTAAAGCCTACCTCCGAGGAAGGATGACCTCAAAAAAATAACTCTGGAAGCCATAGCCACCGAGACACACCGGCAGATGCAGCATGATACTTCACAGATGGCTCGGTGGATCCAAAAACTATCCATACATCTGGGCCTTCTACACCCAAGGTCCAGACCCTCTGAAAATTTTCGGAAATTTTCAAAGTACCTAAAAATTTTCCAAAATAAAAATTTTCAAAATTTCAAAAATATTCAAGTATCGAAAAAATTTTCGAAATGTTCCAAAATTTTCCCAAATTTTTCCTAAAATTTCCACAAAAATTTCACAAAATTTTCGAAAATTTTCCAAAGAATTTTTCCAAATTTTTCAAAATATTTCAAAACATTTCCCAAAATTTTCGAAAATCTTCAAAATTTTCCAAAATTTTAAAAAATTTTCCAAAAATTTTCAAAATATTCAAAAATTATCCTAAAAATTTCAAAATTTTCAGAAATTTTAGAAATTTTCAGAATTCAAATTTCGGAAAATTTTCAAAATTTTCCGAAATTTTTCAAAATATTTCAAAACATTTCCCAAAAATTTTCAGAAAATTTTCCAAAATTTTCTAAAATTGTTCACAATTTTTCAAAAATGGTTACGTAGTTCCTCCACCATGGAGCTTCCACCAGCCACATTCAAAATTACCGACCTAGGCGATAGTAAAGCCTACCTCGAGAAGGATGACCTCAAAAATAACTCTGAAGCCATAGCCACCGAGACACCGGCAGATGCAGCATGATACTTCACAGATGGCTCGGTGGATCCAAAACATCATACATCCGGAGCGGCCTTCTACACCCAAGGTCAGACCCTCTGAACATTTTTCGAAATTTTTCAAAATTTTTCAAAATTTCCAAAAAATTTCAAAAATATTCCAAAAAATTTCAAAATATTCAAAAATTATCAAAAAATTTTCAGAATTTTCTGAAATTTTCCCAATTTTTCAAAATTTCAAAATTTCCCAAAATTCAGAAAATTTTCAAAAATTTTTCCCAAAATTTTCAAAATTTTCTCAAAAAATTTCAAAATTTTTCCAAAATTTTCAAAAATTTTCTCGAAATTTTCAGAAATTTTCCAAAAATTTTCAAAAATTTTTCAAAAATTTCAAAATATTTCACAATTTTCAGAAAATTTTTCAAAATATTTTAAACATTTCACAAAATTTTCAGAAAATTTTCCAAAAATTTTCCAAAATTTTCCAAAATTTTTCAAAATATTTCAAAACATTTCCCAAAATTTTCAAAATTTTTCAAAAAAATTTCAAAAATTTTCCAAAATTTTTCAAAAATTTCAAAATATTTCACAATTTTCAGAAAATTTTTCAAAATATTTCAAAACATTTCCCAAAATTTTCAGAAAATTTTCCCAAAATTTCTAGAAAATTTTCCAAAAATTTTCTAAAATTGTTTACAATTTTTCAAAAAATGGTTACGTAGTTCCTCCATGCTTCCACCAGCCACATTCAAAGTTACCGACCTAGGCGATAGTAAAGCCTACCTCCAGAAGGAGCACCTCAAAAAAATAACTGGAAGCCATAGCCACCGACACACCGGCAGATGCAGCATGATACTTCACAGATGGCTTGGTGGATCCAAAACATCATACATCCGAAAAATTTTCAGAAATTTTCCAAAAATTTTCCCAAATTTTTCAAAATTTTCCAAAAATTTTCAAAAAATTTTTCAAAATTTTCCGAAAATTTTTAAAAATATTTCAAAACATTTCCCAAAATTTTCAGAAAATTTTCCAAAAATTTTATAAAATTGTTTACAATTTTTCAAAAAATGGTTACGTAGTTCCTCCACCATGGAGCTCTCCACCAGCCACATTCAAAATTACCGACCTAGGCGATAGTAGCTCTACTCCAGAAGGAGGACCTCAAAAATAACTCTGAAGCCATAGCCACCGAGACACTGGCAGATGCAGCAGGATACTTCACAGATGGCTTGGTGGATCCAAAACATCATACATCCGGAGCGGCCTTCTACACCTGTTACGAGTTGGGGATTTAGAATATAGTTATACGTCTACCCAGATCCCAACAGGTAACAAAAAAAAAAAAAAAACAATCGGACTATAAAAGGGTAGACAAAGGATGCGAGTTGTTAGTATAATAAAGTACTATAAATCCTTAACAAAATATTCAGCTTATAAATTACCCTTAACCAAACTTAACCTAAACATTAACAGTATATACATATTAATACAACATAAACAATTTTGAAGCAAGTGGACGTGGGGGAGGCAATACAAGATACAAGTACTTAAGTGAGGAGCTGAGATGGCTGACGAGTAAGGCTGAGTATTGTAGAAGACGGTAGGTAGTCACTGCGCGAGGTTTAAAGGATAGATGATCCTGTGGTCACTTCCCAGAGCCAAGTCCTCTCTCCTCGAATTGGAGCTGACAAAGAAGACTTTGAGGAGGTGACGCAACAACCAGGATATGGAGAAGAGAAACCGGAGTGGTAACTAAGACGAGTCATACCTGTCTCGTCCCTAGATGGCGTTGCTCGTGGTGCTGGGTAGACAGGACAATAGATGGCGTGGTTCGTAGTGCTGGGAGAGGGTTCGTAACACACCGGTCAGACCTCTGAAAATTTTTCGGAAAATTTTCAAAATTTTCAAAAATTTTCAAAATTTTCAAAAAAAATTTCAAAAATTTTCCAAAAAATTTCAAAAATATTCAAAATTATCCGAAAAATTTTCAGAAATTTTCCAAAAATTTTCCAAAATTTCAAAATTTCACAAAAATTTTCAGAAAATTTTCCAAAATTTTCCAAAATTTTCCAAAATTTTTCAAATATTTCAAAACATTTCCCAAAAATTTTCAGAAAATTTTTCAAATTTTTCAAAATTTTCAAAAATTTTTTCCCTAAAATTTTCAAAAAATTTTCAAAAATTTTCCGTAAATTTCAAAATATTTCACAATTTCAGAAAATTTTTTCAAAATATTTCAAAATGATTTCTAAAATTTTCAGAAAATTTTCCAAAAATTTTCTAAAATTGTTTACAATTTTTTCAAAAATGGTTACGTAGTTCCACCATGGAGCTTCCAATTGTTACATTCAAAGTTACCGACCTAGGCGATAGTAAAGCCTACCTCCAGAAGGAGCACTTCAAAAATAACTGGAAGCCATAGCCACCGACACACCGGCAGATGTAGCATGATACTTCACAGATGGCTTGGTGGATCCAAAACACTTCATACATCCGAGTGGCCTTTATACACTAAGGTCAGACCTCTTGAAAATTTTTTTTGAAAAAATTTTCGAAAATCTTCAAAAAATTTTACAAAAATTTTCGTACCCTCCAAAATTTTCCTAAATTTTTCAAAATTTCAAAAATTTTCAGAAATTTTCCAAAAATTTTCCACTTTTCCAAAAATTTTCGGAAAATTTTCAATATTTTCAAAAAATTTTCCGAAAATTTTCAGAAATTTTCCAAAATTTTCCCAAATTTTTCTGCATTCTTCAGTACTGTACTTGAAATTTTCTGAAAATTTTTAAAATATTTCAAAACATTTTTCAATTAAAATTTTCAAAAAATTTTCCGAAATTTTTCAAAATATTTCAAAACATTTCAAAAATTTTCAGAAAATTTTCCAAAATTTTCTAAAATTGTTCACAATTTTTCAAAATGGTTACGTAGTTCCTCCACCATGGAGCTTCCACCAGCCACATTCAAAATTACTGACCTAAAGGGATAGTAAAGCCTACCTCGAGAAGGATGACATCAAAAATAACTCTGGAAGCCATAGCCACTGAGACACCGGCAGATGCAGCATGATACTCATAGATGGCTCGGTGGATCCAAAACATCATACATCCGGAGCGGCTTCTCACACCCAAGGTTTCAGACCTCAGGTTCTTTCGAAATTTTTCGTAATTTTCAAAATTTTTCAAAATTCAAAATTTTCCAAAAAATTTCAAAAATGTTCAAAATTTCAGTATTCAAATTATCCGAAAAATTTTTCAGAAATTTTCCAAAAATTTTCCCAAATTTTTCAAAATTTCAAAAAATATCATTAAAAAATTTTCAGAAAATTTTCCAAAATTTTCCTTAAAATCAAAATTCTTCAAATATTTCAAAATACTTCCTTGTACCAGGAAAATTTTCAAATTTTTCCTTAAAATTTTGAAAATTTTTCAAAAAAATTTCAAAATTTTCCAAAATTTTCAAAAATTTTCAATTTTCAGAAAATTTTCGAAATTTTCTCCAAAAATTTTCCAAAAATTTCAAAACATTTCACAATTTTTCAGAAAATTTTTCAAAATATTAAAACATTTCAAATTTTCAGAAAATTTCCAGTACTTTTAAAATTGTTTACAATTTTTCAAAAATGGGTTACGTAGTTCCTCCAATCATGGAGCTCTCCAAATCAGCCATTATCCAAAGTTACCGACCCAGGCGATAGTAGCCTACCTCCAGAAGGAGCACCTCAAAAAAATAATCTGGAAGCCATAGCCATCGACAAACCGGCAGATGCATGATATCACAGATGGCTTGCAGGATCCAAAACATCATACATCCGGAGCGTAGCCTTTATACAATCTAAGGTCAGACTCCTTCTGAAAATTTTTTTGGAAAAATTTTCGAAATCTTTCTCAAAATTTTTTCCAAAAATTTTCAAAAATTTTCCAAAAAATTTTCAAAAATAGTCTGTAAAATTATCCGAAAAATTCTTTGAAATGCAAAATTTTCCTAAATTTTTCAAAAGCTTCCAAAAAATTTTCAAAAATTTTCAAATTTTCTCCGAAAAATTTTCAGAAATTTTCCAAAATTTTCCCAAATTTTTTCGTACTAAAAATTTTCAAATTTCAAAAATTCTTCCGAAAATTTTTAAAATATTTCAAACATTTCCTGAAAATTTTCAGAAAATTCTTCAAAAATTTTCTAAAATTGCTTTACAATTTTCAAAAATGGTTACGTAGTTCCTCCACCCGTTTCCACCAGCCAATATTCAAATTAATGACCTAGGCGATAGTAAAGCCCACCAGAAGGAGTGAACCTCAAAAATAACTCTGGAAGCCATAGCCACCGAGACACTGGCAGATGCAGCAGGATACTTCACAGATGGCTTGGTGGATCCAAAACATCATACATCCGGAGCGGCCTCTCACACCTGTTACGAGTTGGGGATTTAGAATATAGTTATACGTCTACCCAGATCCCAACAGGTAACAAAAAAAAAAAAAGACAATCGGACTATAAAAGGGTAGACAAAGGATGCGAGTTTTCGTTGTGTATAATAAAGTACTATAAATTCCTTAACAAAATATTCAGCTTATAAATTACCCTAACCAAACTTAACCTAAACATTAACAGTATATACATATTAATACAACATAAACAATTTTAGCAAGTGGACGTGGGGAGGCAATACAAGATAAGTACTTAAGGAGGAGCTGAGATGCTGACGAGTAAGGCTGAGTATTGTAGAAGACGGTAGGTAGTCACTGCGCCGCAGGTTTAAAGGATAGATGATCCTGTGGTCACTTCCCAGAGCCAAGTCCTCTCCTCGAATTGAGCTGACAAAGAAGACTTTGAGGAGGTGACGCAACAACCAGATATGGAGAAGAGAAACCCCGGAGTGGTAACTAAGACGAGTCATACTCGCTGTCTGTCCCTAGATGGCGTTGCTCGTGGTGCTGGGTAGGTAGATCAGGACAATAGATGGCGTGGTTCGTAGTGCTGGGTGAGGGGTTCGTAACACACCCAAGGTCAGACCTCTTGAAAATTTTTGGAAAATTTTCGAAATCCAAAAATTTCAAATTTTCCAAAATTTTCAAAATTTTCAAAAAATTTCAAAAATTTTCAAAAATTTCCAAAAATGTCAAAAATATTCAAAATTATCCGAAAAATTTTCAGAAATTTTTCCAAAAATTTTCCCAAATTTTTCAACAATTTCAAACAAAAAATTTTCAGAAAATTTTTCCAAAATTTCTCCAAAATTTTCCAAAATTTTTCAAAATATTTCAAACATTTCCAAAATTTTCAGAAAATTTTCCAAAAATTTTCTAAAATTGTTTACAATTTTTCAAAAATGGTTACGTAGTGCCCACCATGGAGCTCTCCACCAGCCACATTCAGTTACCGACCTAGGCGATAGTAAAGCCTACCTCCAGAAGGAGCACCTCAAAAAATAACTGGAAGCCATAGCCACCGGCAGATGCAGCATGATACTTAACAGATGGCTTGGTGGATCCAAAACATCATACATCCGGAGCGGCCTTATACAACCCAAGGTCAGACCCTCGAAATAATTTTTGAAAATTTTCGAAAATCTTCAAAAATTTTCCAAAAATTTTCAAAAATTTTTCCAAAATTTTCCAAAATTTTCAAAAATATTCAAAAATTATCCGAAAATTCAGAAATTTTCCAAAAATTTCCCCAAATTTTTCAAAAAATTTTCAGAAATTTTTCCAAAAAATTTTCCTTTCGAAAATTTTCAAAATTTCTTTCTTTTCAAAATTTTCCGAAAATTTTTCAAAATATTTCAAAACATTTCAAAATTTTCAGAAAAATTTTCCAAAAATTTTCTAAAATTGTTCAAAATTTTTCAAAAAATGGTTACGTAGTTCCTCCACCATGGAGCTCTCCACCAGCCACATTCAAAATTACCGACCTAGGCGATAGTAAAGCCTACCTCGAGAAGGATGACTCAAAAAATAACCTGGAAGCCAGCCACCGAGACACCGGCAGATGCAGCATGATACTCACAGATCGCTCGGTGGATCCAAAACATCATACATCCGGAGCGGCCTTCTACACCCAAGGTCAGACCTCTGAAAATTTTTCGAAATTTTTTCAAAATTTTCAAAATTTTCCAAAAATTTTCAAAATGTTTCAAAAATTTCAAAATATTCAAAAATTATCCGAAAAATTTTCAGAAAATTTTCCACAAATTTTCCAAAATTTTCCAAAAATTTTTCAAAAACATTTCCCAAAATTTTTCAGAAAATTTTCAAAATTTTTCCCAAAATTTTCAAAATTTTTCAAAATTTCCAAAAATTTCTCCAAAATTTTCCGAAAAAATTTTCAGAAATTTTCCAAAAAATTTTCAAAAATTTTTCAAAATTTCAAAATATTTCACAATTTTCAGAAAATTTTCAAAATATTTCAAAACATTTTTCCAAAATTTTCAGAAAATTTTCCAAAATTTTCTAAAATTGTTTACAATTTTTCAAAAATGGTTACGTAGTTCCTCCACCATGGAGCTTCCACCAGCCACATTCAAAGTTACCGACCTAGGCGATAGTAAAGCCTACCTCCAGAAGGAGCACCTCAAAAATAACTGGAAGCCATAGCCACCGACACACCGGCAGATGCAGCATGATACTTCACAGATGGCTTGGTGGATCCAAAACATCATACATCCGGAGCGGCCTATACACCCAAGGTCAGACCCTCTGAAAATTTTTTGAAAATTTTCGAAAATCTTCAAAAATTTTCCAAAATTTCAAAAATTCTCCAAAATTTTCCCAAATTTTCAAATTTCAAAAATTTTCAGAAATTTTTCCAAAATTTTCAGAATTTTTCCAAAAATTTTCGAAAATTTCAAATTTTCAAAAATTTCAAAATTCTTCCGAAAATTTTTCAAAATATTTCAAAACATTTCAAAATTTTCAGAAAATTTTCCAAAAATTTTCTAAAATTGTTCACAATTTTTCAAAAATGGTTACGTAGTTCCTCCACCATGGAGCTCTCCACCAGCCACATTCAAAATTACCGACCTAGGCGATAGTAAAGCCTACTCAGAAGGAGGACCTCAAAAAATAACTCTGGAAGCCATAGCCACCGAGACACCGGCAGATGCAGCATGATACTCACAGATGGCTCGGTGGATCCAAAACATCATACATCCGGAGCGGCCTTCACACCAAGGTCAGACCCTGAATTTTTTCGAAATTTTCAAAATTTTCAAAATTTTCCCAAAAATTTCAAAAATTTCAAAAAATTTTCAAAAATATTCAAAATTATCCGAAAATTTTCAGAAAATTTTCCAAAATTTTCCAAATTTTCCAAATTTTTCAAAATATTTCAAAACATTTCCAAAATTTTCAGAAAATTTTCAAATTCTTCCAAAATTTTCAAAATTTTCAAAAATTTTAAAAATTTTCCAAAATCTTTTCCAGTAATTTTTCAAAATTTTCCAAAATTTAATTTTCCAAATTTTTCAAAAATTTTCCAAAATTTTCTCGAATTTCAGAAATTTTCCAAAATTTTCAAAATTTTTCAAAATTTCAAAATATTTCACAATTTTCAGAAAATTTTTTCAAAATATTTCAAAACATTTCCTAAAAATTTTCAGAAAATTTTCCAAAATTTTCTAAAATTGTTTACAATTTTTCAAAAATGGTTTAGTTCCTCCACCATGGAGCTCTCCACCAGCCACATTCAAAGTTACCGACCTAGGCGATAGTAGCCTACCTCCAGAAGGGCACCCCAAAATAACTGGAACTATAGCCACCGACACACGGCAGATGCAGCATGATACTTCACAGATGGCTTGGTGGATCCAAAACATCATACATCCGGTTCCAAAATTTTCTCCAAAATTTTCCAAAATTTTCCAAAATTTTCCAAAATTTTCCAAAATTTTCCAAAATTTTCTAAAATTTTCCAAAATTTTCCAAAATTTTCGAAAATTTTGTATTTTGAAATTTTTGTACTTGAAATTTCGAAAATTTTGGAAATTTTCGAAAATTTTGTAAAATTTTGAAAATTTTGGAAAATTTTTGAAAATTTTGGAAAATTTTGGAAAAATTTTGGAAAATTTTCTGTAATTTTTCCAAAATTTCTAGCAATTTTCCAAAATTTTTCCAAAATTTTCAAAAATTTTCCAAATTTTCCAAAATTTTCCAAAATTTTCGAAAATTTTCAAAATTTTTCCAAAATTTCCAAAAATTTTCCAAAATTTTCCAAAATTTTCCAGGTTCTTTTTCCAAAATGGAAAATTTTGGAACATTTTCGAAATATTTGAAAATTTTCCAAAATTTTCCAAAATTTTTTCGAAAATTTTCCAAAATTTTCCAAAATTTTCCAAAATTTTCCAAAATTTCCAAAAATTTTCCAAATTTTCCAAAAATTTTCCAAATTTTCCAAAATTTCCAAATTTTCCAAAATTTTCAGAATTTTTCCAAAATTTCCGAAAATTTTCCACAATTTTCCAAAATTTCAAAATTTTCAGAATTTTTCCAAAATCTCCGAAAATTTTCCTGTATCTTCCAAAATTTCCAAAATCTCGGTACCTTCACCCTTCCTGTACCTTCCAAAATTCCTGTACTTCCAAAATCCTTCGAAAATCCTCTCAGAAATTCCTTCCAAAAATTTCCAAATCTCCTTCCAAAATCCTTTTCCAAAATTTCTCCGAAATTCCAAAATCTTCCAAAATCTCCTTCCAAAAATCCTTCCAAAATTTTCCAAAAATTCTCCAAAAATTTCCGAAAATTTTCCAAAATTTTCCATAAAATTTTCTCCAAAATTTTCCAAAAATCTCCAAAAATTTTCCAAAATTTTTCCAAAATTTTCCAAAATTTTCCAAAATTTTCCAAAAATTTTCCAAAATTTTCCAAAATCTTCTCCAAATTTTCCAAAATTTTCCAAAAATTTCCGAAATTTTTCCAAAATTCCGAAAATTTTCCAAAATTTTCCAAAATTTTCCAAAATTTTCCAAAAATTTTCAAAAATCTAAAATTTTCCAAAATTTTCCAAAATTTTCCAAAAATTTTCCAAAATTTGGGAAAATCTGGTGAATTTTGAAAATCTTGGGAAATTTTTGGAAATCTGGGGAAATTTCAGTAATCTAGGGAATTTTGGGAAAATCTAGGAATTTTGAAATCAGAAATTTCCAAAAAATTTAAAATTGAAAATTTCTCCAGATTTTCCAAAAATTTCTAGATTTTCCAAAATTTCCCTAGATTTTCGTGTTTCTCAGATTTTCCAAAAAATTTCCCTAGATTTTCAGAAATTTCCCGGAGATTTTCGGAAAATTTTCTGAAATTTTTCCAAAATTTTCCAAAAATTTTCAGAAAATTTCCGCAATCCTTTCCAAAAATTTGGAAAATCTGGTGAATTTTTGAAAATCTGGGAATTTTTGGTTCAGCTCTCTGAAAATCTAGGATTGGGAAAATCTGAATTTTGGAAAATTCGTACCCCAAAAATTTTCAAAAATTTAAAAAATTCTCCAGATTTTCCAAAATTTCTTAGATTTTCCAAAATTTCCCTGCAGATTTTTCAAAATTTCCTAGATTTTCCAAAAATTTCCCTAGATTTTTCAGAAATTTCCCGATTTCGAAATTTTCCTGAAATTTTTCCAAAATTTTCCAAAAATTTTCCGAAATTTTTCCAAAATTTTCCGAAATTTTTCCAAAATTTTCCAAAATTTTCCGAAAATTTTCCAAAATTTTCAAAATTTTCCGAAATTTTTCCAAAATTTTCCGAAATTTTTCCAAAATTTTCCAAAATTTTCCAAAATTTTCCAAAATTTTCCAAAAATTTCCAAATTTCCGAAAATTTTCCAAAATTTTTCCAAAATTTTGAAAATTTTTCCAAAATTTTCCAAAAATTTTCCAAAATTTTTCCAAAATTTTCCAAAAATTTCCAAAATTTTCCAAAATTTTCCAAATTTTCCAAAATTTTCCAAAATTTCCGAAATTTTTCCAAAATTTCCGAAAATTTTCCAAAATTTTCCAAAATTTTCCAAAATTTTCCAAAAATTTTCCAAAATTTTCCAAAATTTTCCAAAAATTTTCCAAAATTCTTCCAAAAATTTTCCAAAAATTTGGGGAAAATCTGTGAATTTTGAGGGAATCTGGGGAAATTTTTGAAAATCTGGGGAAATTTCTGAAAAACTAGGTTTTTGAAAATCTAGGGAATTTTAAAATCTGGGGAAATTCCAAAAATTTCAAAATTTAAAAAAATTTCTCCAGATTTTCCAAAATTTCCTAGATTTTCCAAAAATTTCCCTAGATTTTTCAATTTCCTCTAGATTTTCCAAAAATTTCCTTAGATTTTTCAGAAATTCTCCCGAGATTTTCGAGCTCCTTTTCCGAAATTTTTCCAAAATTTTCCAAAATTTTCAGAAAATTTCCAAAAATTTTCCAAAAATTGGGAAAATCTGGTGAATTTCTGAAAATCTGGGGAAATTTTGGAAAATCTGGGAATTGAAAATCTAGGGAATTTTTGGAAAATCTAGGAATTTTTGGAAAATTGGGAAATTTCAAAAATTTCAAAATTTAAAAATTTCTCCAGATTTTCCAAAATTTCCTAGATTTTCCAAAAATTTCTAGATTTTCAAAATTTCCTAGATTTTCCAAAATTTCCTCTAGATTTTTCAGAAATTTCCCGAGATTTTCGGAAAATTTTCTGAAATTTTTCCAAAATTTTCCAAAATTTTCAGAAAATTTTAAAATTTTCCAAAATTTGGGAAAATCTGGTGAATTTTTGAAAAATCTGGGGAAATTTTGGAAAATCTGGGGAAATTTCTGAAAAATTCAGGGAATTTTGAAAATCTAGGAATTTTGGACTGGGGAAATTCCAAAAATTAAAAATTTAAAAATTTCTCCAGATTTTCCAAAAATTTCCCTAGGATTTTCCAATTCCCTTAGATTTCTTCAAAATTCTCTAGATTTCCAAAATTTCCTAGATTTTCAGAAATTTCCTGAGATTTTCTTGGAAAATTTTCCGAAATTTTTCCAAATTTTTCCCAAAAAATCTCAGAAAATTTCCAAAAATTTTCCAAAAATTTGGGAAAATCTGGTGAATTTTGAAAAATCTGGGAAATTTTGGAAATCTGGGGAAATTTCTGAAAATCTAGGGAATTTTGGGAAAATCTAGGAATTTTGGGAAAATCTGTACTTCAAAAATTTTCAAGTAAAAATTTAAAAAATTTCTCCAGATTTTCCAAAAATTTCCCTAGATTTTCCAAAATTTCCCTAGATTTTCTTCAAAATTTCCTTGACTTCCAAAATTTCCCTAGATTTTTTCAGAAAATTTCCCGAGATTTTCGGAAATTTTCCGAAATTTTTCCTTAAATTTTCCAAAATTTTCCGAAATTTTTCCAAAATTTTCCGAAATTTTTTCCAAAATTTTCCAAAATTTTTCCAAAATTTCCAAAATTTTCCAAAATTTCAAAATTTTCCAAAGTTTTCCAATAATTTTCAGAATTTTTCCAAAATTTTCTCCAAAATTTTCCAAAATTTTTCCAAAATTTCCCGAAATTTTTCCAAAATTTCAAAATTTCCGAGTTTTTCCAAAATTTTCCGAAAATTTTCCAAAATTTTCCAAAAATTTTCCAAAATTGTCGGAAAATTTCCAAAAATTTCTGAAATTTTTCCAAAATTTTTCGAAAATTTTCCAAAATTTCTAAAAATTTTCCAAAATTTTCCAAAATTTTTCGAAAATTTTCCAAAATTTTCTAAAAATTTCCGAAAATTTTCCAAAATTTTCCCAAAATTTTCCAAAATTTCGAAAATTTTCCAAAATTTTCCAAAATTTCCGAAAAATTTTCCAAAATTTTTCCAAAATTTTCCAAAATTTTTCCAAAATTTCCAAAATTTTCCAAAATTTTCCAAAATTTTCCAATTTTCCAAAAATTTTCAGAATTTTTCCAAAATTTCCGGAAATTTCCAAAATTCTCTTAAAATTTTCCAAAATTTTCGAAAATTTCCAAAATTTTCCAAAATTTTCAAAATTTCCGAAAATTTTCCAAAATTTTCGAAAATTTTCAGAAATTTTCCAAAATTTTCCAAAATTTTCCAAAATTTTTCCAAAATTTTTGCAATTTCCAAAATTTTCCAAAAATTTTCCATAATTTTGAAAATTTTCCGAAAATTTTCCAAAATTTTTCCAAAATTTTCCGAAATTTTTCCAAATTTTCCAAAATTTTCCGAAATTTTCCAAAATTTTCCGAAAGTTTTCCAAAATTTTCCAAATTTTTCCAAAATTTCTGAAAAATTTTCCAAAATTTTCCAAAATTTTTCCAAAATTTTCCGGAAAATTTTCCAAAATTTTCCAAATTTTTCCAAAATTTTCCAAAATTTTCCAAAAATTTCCGAAATTTTTCTTTGAAAAAATTTTGGAAAATTTTGAAAATTTTCGTATTTTTGAAAAATTTTCCAAAATTTCCAAAATTTTTTCGAAAATTTTCAAAATTTTCAAAATTTCAAAATTTTCCAGTAAATTTTGGGAAAATTTTAGGTTTCCAAAATTTTCCGAAAATTTTCAAAATTTTCCAAAAATTTTCGAAAATTTTCAAAAATTCTTCCAAAATTTCCCAAAATTTTTCCAAATTTTCGTAATTTTGAAAATTCGCAATTTTCCAAAATTTTCCAAAATTTTCCAAATTTTCAAAAATTTTTCGAAATTTTCCAAAATTTCAAAATTTTAGTATTGTATTCTTCCAAAATTTTCAATTTTTTGTATTTGAATTAAAAAATTTTCCGCAAATTTTCGAAAATTTTGGAAAATTTTTGAAAATTTTGAAAATTCTTGAAAATTTTTGAAAATTTTTGGAAAATTTTGAAAATTTTGGGAAAATTTGGTGAATTTTAAAATTTTGAAAATTTTGAGTAATTTTTGGAAATTTTCAAAATTTTCCAAAATTTTCTTAAAATTTTCAGTGTTTCGAAAATTTTCGAAAATTTTCCAAATTTTCAAAAATTTTTTCAATTTTCCAAAATTTTCCAATTCTTCCTAAAATTTTCCAAAATTTTTCCGGTTTTTTTCAAAATTTTCAAAATTTTTCCAAAATTTCGAATTTTTCCAAAATTTTCCAAAATTTCCGAAAATTTTCGAAAATTTCAAAAATTTTGCAATTTTGGAAAATTTTGGGAAAATTTTGGAAATTTTTGAAAATTTTCGAAAATTTTAAAATTTTTGAAAAATTTTCCAGTAATTTTGAAAATTTTCTGAAAATTTTCAAAATTTTCCAAAATTTTTTCAAAATTTTCCAGTTCTTCCAAAATTTTCCAAAATTTTCCAAAATTTTCTGTAAATTTTCCAAAATTTTCAAAAATTTTTGAAAATTTTGGTTTGAAAATTTTTGAAAATTTTGAAAAATTTTTGAAAATTTTTTTTCGAAAATTTTGAAAATTTTTCCGAAAATTTTCCAAAATTTTCCGTAATTTGGGAATTTTTAAAATTTTCCAAAATTTTCCAAAAATTTTTCAGTAATTTGTATTTTCTGAATTTTTCCAAAATTCTTCTGAATTTTTTTCCAAATTTTTCCGAATTTTCTGAAAAATTTTCCAAAATTTTCAAAAATTTTGGAAAATTTTTGAAAATTTGAAATTTTTGGAATTTTCGAAAATTTTTCATTTTTCGAATTTTCCAAAATTTTCCGTAATTTTTCTGAAATTTTCCAGAAAATTTTCAAAATTTTGAAAATTTTTGAAATTTTGAAAATTTTCGAAAATTTTAAAATTTTAAAATTTTGAAAATTTTGAAAATTTTGGAAAATTTTGAAATTTTGAAAATTTTCCTGGTTATTCTTTCCAAAATTTTCCAGTTGTTTTCCAATTTTCAAAAATTTTTGAAAATTTTCGAAATTTTGGAAAAATCTTGAAAACCTTGAGTAATCTTGAAAATTCTTGAAACTTGAAAATTTTGAACCTTGGTAACCTTGGGAAAATCCTTGAAAATCTTCGAAATTTTGAAAAAATTTGATAATCTTGGCAACCTTGGGAGAATCTTGAAAATTTGGAAATCCTTTGGAAAATCTTAAAATTTTTGAAACCTTGAGTAACCTGAAAATCTGAGTCCTCGAAAATCTTCGAACCTTGGAAAATCTGAAAAATCTTTGAAAACCTTGGAAAAATTTTGAGTAACCTTGGGAAAATTTCGAACCTTGAAAATTTGTCTGGAAAAATCTCGAAATCCCTGGAAAATTCTGAAATTCTTGGAGTAAATTTTGAAAATCTTGGAAAACTTGAAAACTGGTAACCTTCGAAAATTTTGGAAAAAATCTTGGTAACCTTGGAAAATTTTGAGTAACTTGGAAAATTTTGGAATTTTGGAAAATTTCGAAAATTTTGGAAAATTTTCGAAAATTTTGGAAAATTTGGAAAATTTGAAAATTCTTGAAAAATTTGTATTCTGAAAATTTTCCAAAATTATGGAAAATTTTGAAAATTTGAAATTTTCTGAAAATTTGGAGTAAATTTTGAAAATTTGGAAAATTTTTGAAAATTTCTGAAAATTTTTCGAAAATTTGGAAAATTTTCGGAAATTTTGGAAAATTTTGAAAATTCTGGGAAAATTTTTCCGAAAATTTTGAGTATTCTTGACCTGAAAATTTTCGAAATTTTGGGAAAATTTGAAAATTTTTGGGAAAATTTGGAAAATTTTGGAAAATTTGAAAATTTTGAAATTTTTGAAAATTTTGAAAATTTGGAAAATTTTGGAAAATTTTTGAAATTTTGAAAATTTTTGAAAATTTTCCAGTAATTTTGGAAAATTTTGAAAATTTGGAAAATTTTCGAGTTAGAATTTGGAAAATTCTGAAAAATTTGAAAATTTGGAAAATTCTTGGAAAAAATTCTGGGAAAATTTTCGAAAAATTTTGGAAAATTTAGAATTTTTGAAAATTTTTCGAAAATTTTGAAAATTTTGAGAATTTGAAAATTTCGAAAATTTTGGAAAAATTTCGAAATTTTGGAAAATTTTGGAAAATTTCTGGAAATTTTGAAAAATTTTGAAAATTTTGGAAAATTTTGAAAAATTCTTGAAAATTATTGGAAAATCCTTTAAAATTTTTGAAAATTTTGAAAATTTTGAAATTTTTCGTAAATTTTGGGAAAATTTTGGAAAATTTTGAAAATTTTTGAAAATTTCGAAAATTTTTGAAAATTTGAAAATTTCGAAAATTTTCCGAAAATCTTCGAAATTTTTGAAAATCTAGGGAAATTTTTGAAAATCTAGGTTTTTAGGATCTAGGGAGAAATTTTGAAAATCTGGAGAATTTTTAAATTTTTGAAAATTTTTGAAATTTAACGATTTTCCAAAAATTCTAGATTTTCCCAAAAAATTAGATTTCAGAATTTCTTTAGATTTTCCAAAATTTCAGATTTTTCAAAAATTCACCAGATTTTCCCAAATTTTTGAAAATTTTTGAAATTTTCTGAAAATTTTGGAAAATTTTTGAAAAATTTCGAAAATTTTCCGAAAATCTGAAATTTCTGAAAATCTAGAAATTTTTTGGAATCTAGGAAAATTTTTGAAAAATCTAGAAATTTTTGAAAAATCTAGGGAAATTTTTGGAAAATCTGAGAAATTTTTAAATTTTTAAATTTTTTGAAATTTCCAGATTTTCCCAAAAATTTCTAGATTTTCCAAAAATTCTAGATTTTTCAGAAATTTCCAGATTTTCCAAAATTTCAGATTTTTCAAAAATTCACCAGATTTTCCCAAATTTTTAAAATTTTTGGAAATTTTTTGAAAATTTTTGAAAATTTTGGAAAAATTTCGAATTTTCCGATCTGAATTTCTGAATCTAGGAAATTTTTGGAAAATCTAGTTTTGAAAAATCTAGAGATTTTTGAATCTGAATTTTTAAAATCTGGAGAAATTTTTTAAATTTTTGAAATTTTTTTGAAATTTCCCAGATTTTCCCAAAAATTTCTAGATTTTCCAAAAAATTCCCTAGATTTTTCAGAAATTTCCCAGATTTTCCAATTCCCAGATTTTCCAAAAATTTCCCTAGATTTTTTCTAAAATTTCTGAGATTTTGAAAATTTTCTGAATTTTAAATTTTCCAAATTTTAGAAAATTTTCTGAAATTTTCCGAAAATCTGGGAAATCTAATTTTGAAAAACTGGGAAATTTTTGGAAAATCTGGGAAATTTTTGAAAATCTAGGAAATTTTTGAAACTAGGAAATTTTTTTGGAAAATCTGGAGAAATTTTTAAATTTTTGAAAATTTTTGAATTCCTCAGATTTTCCCAAAAATTCCCTAGATTTTCCAAAAATTCCTAGATTTTCAGAATTCAGATTTTCCAAAATTTCTCTCAAGATTTTTCAAAAATTTCACCAGATTTTCCCAAATTTTTGGAAAATTTTTGGAAAATTTTGGGAGAATTTTGGAAAAATTTTGGAAAATTTTGAAAATTTTTGGAAAATTTGAAAAATTTTTTGAAAATTTTGGAAAAATTTTGAAAATTTTGGAAAATTCTTGGAAAATTTTGGAAAATTTTGAAATTTTGAAAAATTTCGAAATTTTGGAGAATTTTGGAAAAATTTTGAAAATTTTGGAAAATTTTGGGAGAATTTTGGATAATTTGAAAATTCTTGGAAAATTTTTGGAAAATTTTGGAAAATTTTTGGAAAATTCTTGAAAATAAAAATTTTGAAAAATTTTTATGAAATTTTGAAATTTTGAAAATTTTGGAAAATTTTTGAAAATTTTGGAAAATTTTGGAAAATTTGAAAAATTTTGAAAATTTTGAGTAATTTTTGAAATTTAAAAATTGAAAATTTTGGAAAATTATGGAAAATTTTTGAAAATTTTTGAGAAAATTCGAAATTTTGAAAAATTTAAAAATTTTGGAAAATTTTTGAAAATTTCTGAAAATTTTCGAAAAATTTTGGAAAATTTTGGAAATTTTTGGAAAATTTTGAGAATTTTGAAAATTTTCCGAAAATTTTGGAAAATTTTTGAAAATTTCGAAAATTTTCTAAATGGAAAATTTGAAAATTTTGAGTAAATTTGAAGAACTTGGTGAATTTCGAAATTTTGGAGCAATCTGAAAATTTTGGAAAAATTTTGAGTAAATTTTTTGGAAAATTTTGGAAATTCTTGGAAAATTTTGGGAAACTTTTGAAAATTTTTGAAAATTTTGAAAATTTTGGAAAATTTTTGAAAATTTTCGAAAAATTTTGAATTTTTTGAAAATTTCAAACATTTTCGAAAATCTTCCAGGTTAGGTTGTCAGTCATTGGGTTGGTTGCTGGGTTGGGTTGGGTTGGGTTGGGTTGGGTTGTTGTTGGTTGGTTGGGTTGGGTTGGGTTGGGTTGGGTTGGGTTGTTGGGTTGGGTTGTTGGTATTGTCATTGGGTTGGGTTGGTTGGGTTGTTGTTGGGTTGGGTTGGGTTGGGTTGTTGGGTTGGGCTGTTGGGTTGTGGGTTGGGTTGGGTTGGTTGGTTGGGTTGGGTTGTCTTGGGGTTGGGTCATTGGGTTTGGTTGGGTTGTTGTTGTCATTGGTTGGGTTGTCATTGGTTGTCATTGGTTAGGTTGGGTTGGGTTGTTGTTGGGTTGTTGGTTGTTGTTGGTTGGTTGTTGGGTTGTTGGTTGGGTTGGGTTGTCAGTCATTTTGGTTGGGTTGGGTTGTTGTTGGGTTGGGTTGTTGGTTGGGTTGGGTTGCTGGGTTGGGTTGCTGGGTTGGGTTGGTGTGGTTGTGGGTTGGGTTCAAAATTTCAGTATAGGTAATCCTGAATGTGTTAAGCTACATCTGTTAACCAAAATTTGATATCTTGATTATAACTTGTTCAAATGGCTTTTAGAAAATGTTCAAATGATTTTTAGAATATTTTAATTACTTTTGCAATGCTAATTACTCGCCACTTATGGGTTTTCGAGGTCATTTCTTGGTGCTTGTGTATTATTCTGATGTACTTAAATAGTTAGGCACATTAAATTTTAGTTCAGAGAAAAAGTATTTTGGCCAAAATCCTTTAAGGCTTTAGACTTACAATTTTGTCATTTCGGCCAAAAAATGGATTTTGTTCAAAATTTCATAGTACTCATGAATGCTGCTTAAGGATCTGTTAACCAAAATTTGATATCTTGATTATAACTTGTTCAAATGGCTTTTAGAAAATGTTCAAATGATTTTTAGAATATTTATTATTTTTTGCAATGCTAATTACTCGCCACTTATGGGTTTTCGAGGTCATTTCTGGTGCTTGTATTATTCTGATGTACTTAAATAGTTAGCACATTAAATTTTAGTTCAGAGAGAAAGTATTTTTGGC
>NW_024735404.1:0-29984 GCF_018991925.1 Homarus americanus | reverse complement strand
TCCCTTCCTCCCTCCCTCCCTCCTCCCTCCCTACACACACACACACACACCATACCCCTAACTCCCTCCCTCCCTCCTACACACACACACACACACACCATACCCCTAACTCTCTCCTCCTCCTCCAAACGACACACCATACCTCAACCTCCCTCCCTCCCCTACACACACACACACACACACCATACCCCTAACTCCTCTCCTCCCTCCTCCTACACACACACCATACTCTAACTCCTCCCTCCCTCCCCTCCCTCCCCACACACACACACACCATACCCAACTCCTCCCCCCCCCCCCTCCCTTCACACACACACACACACCATACCCCTAACTCCTCCCCTCCCTTACACACACACACACCATACCTCTCACTCCCTCCTCCCTTACACACACACACCATACCTCTAACTCCCCTCCCTCCCTCCCTCACACACACACACACCATACCTCTAACTCCCTCCCTCCCTACACACACACACCATACCCCTAACTCCCTCCCTCCCTTACACACACACACACACCATACCTCTAACTCCCTCCCTCCCTCCCTTCACACACACACACCATACCTAACTCCTCCCTCCCTCCCTCCCCTCACACACACACCATACCCCTCCTCCCTCCCCTCCCCACACACACACACCATACCCCTCCTCCCCACACACACTCATTCCTCCTCCCTCCCTCCCCACACACACACACCATACCCCTCCTCCCTCCTTACACACACACCATAACCTCCTCCTCCCCCCTCCCTTACACACACACACCATACCCCCTCCCTCCCTCCTCCCTTCACACACACACACCATACCCTAACTCCCTCCCTCCCTCCCCACACACACACACACACACACCACACCTCCTCCCTCCCTCCTCCCTTACACACACACACCATACCTCTAACTCCCTCCCTCCCTCCCCACACACACACCATAACCCCCTCCTCCCTCCCTCCCCACACACACACACACCATACCCCTAACTCCCTCCCTCCCTACCCACACACACACACACACCATACCTCTCACTCCCTCCTCCTCCCCACACACACCATACCCCTACTCCCTCCCCCTCCCTCCCTTACACACACACACACCATCCTCTAACTCCCTCCCTCCCTCCCTCACCACCACCACACACCACACCCTCTACCTCCTCCCTCCCTCCCCACACACACACACCATACCCCCAACCCCTCCCTCCCCACACACACACACCATACCCCTCCCCTCCCTCCCCACACACACACACCATACCCTAACTCCCTCCTCCCTCCACACACACACACACCATCTCCCTACTCCCCCTCCCTCCCCCTCCCTACACACACACACACCATACCTCTAACTCCCTCCTCCCTCCCTCCCCCCCTCCTTACACACACACACCATACCCCCACTCCCTCCCTCCTTACACACACACACACACCATACCCCTAACTCCCTCCCTCCCCCTTACACACACACACATACCTCCTCACCCCCTCCTCCCTCCCTCCCCCTCACACACACACACCATACCCCTAACTCTCCCTCCCTCCCCACACACACACACACACACACCATACCCCCTAACTCCCTCCCTCCCCACACACACACACCATACCCCTCCCCTCCCTCCCCACACACACACACCATACCCCTCCCTCCCTCCCCCTCACACACACACACACACCATACCCCTACCTCCCTCCCTCCCCCCTTACACACACACACACACCATACCTCTAACTCCCTCTCCTCCAAACGTAGACACCCATGGCGGTACATTAGTCACCCTTCATCTCCACTACAACAACATAACAAACAGGTTTCCGCCAGATTGCGACAGGATGGAAAACGACACCTGACTGGTTCCTGCTGAATAACATGATATCCCACACCCCAAGCCGCCATTGGGGAGATATATACATCCTTGCCAGCGTTTCATAACAAAGACACGAAGATATTATACTAGTTCTCCACAGATTTCAAAACAAGAGAAAAACGCCCGCCCAAAGTATAGCTATTTTCGCGGGGTTTTCTCCTTATTTACTATGACGTCATGTGGGGGGGAGGTGGTCTAGTTTTTCCCGCGCACTCGTTCAATGTTTCCTCTCCTCCTCCTCCTCCTCCTGCTGTTGCTGCTGTGTCGTGGAGGTGTTGCGTCAGACACCCTCAGGATCATTATGCTGCTAGTCATCACCTGCACGTCCCCAATCAGAGAACTGGACGCTGCTGCCAATCACTCAAACCTAGCCGCGGGCATTCATTCCTCTGGACATAAGTGCCAGTCAGTTGGATATTGTCTCCACCGTGACAATCAGGAGACCATCAGATACGCCTTGAAGCACAGAGAAACGATCAAACATAAAGTTGACTTGTGACACTCAGAAACATTATCATACTGGGTTTTTGTCCATAAGCCTCCTGTCAGCCAATCAGTACACCGGAGACATATTATTATCCTCTATAAACAAGGAGACAATATGGCCGACACAATACTTGGCCAAACTTAAAAAAACACGACCAGATTCATACTGTGGCCAACTACTTATTATATCTCTATGTCTATAAAGTTAAATTCATATTATTTGTTGATTATTCACACTTATGTTCTTATAAGACATTCAGGTGAAAATATTTGATTTATATTTGGAAATTATTTTATTGTGTTAATTTCCAGTTTGAAGAGGAAGAAGAGGAGGAAGAGAAAGAGAAGAGAAGAAGGAGAAGGAGACAAGAAGAAAACAAGAACAAGGACACGAACAAGGACAAGAACAAGGACAAGAAGAGAAAAACTTATAAGACCTGAAGGGTAGTGATGGGTGGAGAGAGAGAGAGAGAGAGGAGAGACTCCCTCACACTCTCCTCCAGGCTGGTGAGGGGAAGGTGTCTAGAAGGGAAGGAGGGGAGGAGAAAGGTACCACAAAACACAAATGTTGGCACTGGGAGACTCAAAGTAAGTGCCATTTGTGTTTTTTAGGTCTGAGGGGAGGGGGAGGTGAGGGGAGGGAAGGAGGGGTGAGGGAGGGGAGGGGGGGAAGGGGGGGGTGAGGGGAGGACGGGGAATAGAAAGAGGAGGGAAGGGAATGGGGGAAGGGGTTAGAAGAGGGGGTAAGGGGTGAGGAGAGAGGAGAGAAAGGGTGAGGTAAAAATGGGAGAAGAAAGAAAAGTAACAGAGAGGAGAGAATGAGGAGAAGGAAAGAGAAGGAAGAATAAAATAAGAAGGAGGGAGTGTGAGGGAAGGTTAAATGAGGGAGAGGGTGAGGAACAGAGGAAGAGAGACGAGAAAGGTAGAAGAACAGAACAGGAAAGGAAAGAGGGATGGAATAAATAGAGTGAACAAGGTGAGAGAATTAAAAAACTAAAATAAATGCGAAAAAAAAGAAAGAAAGGAGGAGAAGGAATAGAAAAAGGAGGAATAAGAGAGGAAAATAATTATGAGAAAGAACAAAAAGAAGATAACGAGAAAGAAGGAAGAGATGGAAAGACCAATGGTAGGTTAGGTTAGGTTAGGTTAGGTTAGTGAGGTTAGGGTTAGTTAGGTTGGGTTAGGCTAGGTTAGGTTAGAGGAGGAGGAGGAGGGGTGAAGCAGCAGGAAGGTAGGTGAGAGGCAGCAGGAGGAGGTAGGGTGAGGCAGCAGGAGGGGTAGGTGAGGCAGCAGGAGGGGGTAGGTGTGAGGCAGCAGCAGGAGGTAGGTGGGAGGGGAGGAGGAGGAGGTAGGTGAGGCAGCAGGGGAGGGTAGGGTGAGGCGCAGCAGGAGGGGGTAGGTGAGGCAGCAGCAGGAGGTAGGTGAGGCAGCAGGAGGTAGGTTAGACAGAGCAGGAGGTAGGTGAGGCAGCAGGAGGGGTAGGTGAGGCAGCAGGGAGGGGGGGGGAGGCGGCAGGAAGGGGAGGGAGGAGGAGGAGGCAGGTGGAGGCAGCAAGGGGGGGGTGAGGTAGCAGGAGGAGGTAGGTGAGGGAGGAGGAGGAGGAAAGGGAGGGGTGGGTGAGGCAGCAGGAGGGGGGTAGGTGGAGGCAGCAGGAAGTAGGTGGGGAGGGAGGAGGAGGAGAGGAGGTGAGGCAGCAGGAGGGGTGGAGAGCAGCAGAAGTGGGTGAGCAGCACAGCAGGAGGTAGGAGGCTGCAGGAGGAGGTAGGGTGGCAGCAGGAGGTGGTGAGGCAGCAGGAGGTAGGTGAGGCAGCAGCAGGAGGTAGGTGAGGCAGAAGGGGGTAGGTGAGGCAGCACAGCAGGAGGTAGGTGAGGCAGCAGAGGAGGTAGGTGAGGCAGCAGCAGGAGGTAGATGAGGCAACAGGAGGAGGTAGGTGAGGCAGCAGGAGGTAGGGTGATGCAGCAGGAGGTAGGTGAGGCAGCAGGAGGTAGGTGAGGCAGTGGAAGGTGGTGAGGCAGTGGCAGGAGGTAGGTGAGGCAGCAGCAGGAGGTAGGTGGGGCAGCAGGAGGTAGGTGATGCAGCAGCAGGAGTGGGTGAGGCAGCAGGGAGGTAGGTGAGGCAGTAGAAGGTAGGGTGAGGCAGCAGCAGGAGGGGGGAGGTAGGGTGAGGCAGCAGCAGGAGGAGGTGGGTGAGGCAGCAGCAGGAGGTGGGTGAGGCAGTAGGTAGGTGAGGCAGGAGGTGGGTGAGGCAGCAGCAGGAGGTGGGCGAGGCAGCAGGAGGTAGGTGAGGCAGCAGGAGGTGGGTGAGGCAGCAGGAGGTGGGTGATGCAGTAGAAGGTGGGTGAGGCAACAGCAGGAGGTGGGCGAGGCAGCAGGAGGTATGTGAGGCAGTAGCAGGAGGTAGGTGAGGCAGCAGGAGGTAGGTGAGGCAGCAGGAGGTAGGGTGGAGGCAGGAGGAGGAGGTTGAGGCAGCAGCAGGAGGCAGGTGAGGCAGCAGTGGGAGGTAGGTGAGCAGCAGGAGGTAGATGAGGCAGGAGGAGCAGGTAGGAGGCAGCAGGATGAGGTAGGTGAGGTGGCAGCAGGAAGTAGATGAGGAAGCAGGAGGAGGTAGGTGAGGCAGAAGGAAAGAGGTGGTGGGGTGAGCAGTAGGGAGGTAGGTGAGCAGCAGCATGAAGGAGGTGAGGCAGCAGGAGGTAGGAGAGGCAGCAGGAGGTGGTGGAGCAGGAGGGGTAGGTGGGAGGCAGCAGGAGGTAGAGGCAGCAGCAGGAGGTAGGTGAGGCAGCAGGAGGTAGGTGAGGCAGCAGCATGAAGTAGGTGAGGCAGCAGGAGGTGGAGGCAGCAGGAGGAGGTAGGTGAGGGAGCAGCAGGAGGTAGGTGAGGCAGCATGAAGTAGGTGAGGCAGCAGGAGGTAGGAGAGGCAGGAGGAGGTAGGTGAGGGACCAGCAGGAGGTGGGGAGGCAGCAGGGAGTAAGTGAACAAGGAGGTAGGAGGCAGCAGGAGATGCGAGTGAGGCAGACAGGAGGTAGGTGAGGCAAGGAGGTAGGTGAGGCAGCAGAAGGAGGTAGGTGAGCAGGAGTGGGAGGGGCAGGTGGAGGTGATGTGTGCAGAGGCAGGAGGAGGTGGTAAGGCAGGAGGTGAGGTAGAGAAGGTAGGTGGGGCAGCAGCAAGAGGTAGGTGAGGCAGCAGGAGGTAGGTGAGGCAGAAGGAAAGGTAGTAGGTGAGGCAGTAGTAGGTGGAGGCAGCAGCAGGAGGCAGGTGACAAGCAGGAGGTAGGTGAGGCCAAGGAGGTAGGTGAGGCAGCAGGAGGTAGGGTGGAGGCATGAAGGTGGCAGAGGCATGACAGGAGGTAGGTGGGTGAGGCAGCAGGAGGATAAGAGGTGAGGCAGAAATAAAGAGGTGGTAGGGTGAGGCAGCAGAAGGTAGGTGAGGCAGCAGCAGGAGGAGGTGAGGCAAGCAGGAGGTAGGTGAGGGCAGCAGGAGGGAGGTGAGGCAGCAGCAGGAGGAAGTAGCAGGAGGTAGGGTGAGGCACAGGAGGTAGGTGAAGCAGGCAGCAGTGGGTGATGAAGTCAAGGAGGCAGGTAAGTGGAGGCAGGAGAGGTGGTGAGAGTGCAGAGGAGGTGTGAGGCAGCAGGAGGTGGTGGAGGATGAGAGGGGTAGGTGAAGAAGAGGTGTAGGTGAGGCAGCAGGAGGTAGGTGAGGCAGCAGGAGTGGTAGGTGACAGGAGGTGAGTGAGGGACAGCAGGGTGGAGTGAGCAGCAGAAGGAGGTGAGGCACAGGAGGCAGGTGAGCAGGAAGTAGGTGAGGTAGTAGAAGGTAGGTGAGAGGCAGCAGCAGGAGGTAGGTGAGCAGCAAGAGGGTAGGTGAGTGGCAGAGGTGGGTGAGGCAGCAGCAGGAGGTAGTGAGAGGCAGGAGGCAAGTGAAAGCAGGAGGAAGGTGGGTGACAGAGGAGGTGGGTGAGGCAGCAGCAGGAGGTATGTGATGCAGCAGGAGTGCAGGAGGAGGTCAAGATAGGAGGTGAGGCAAGCGGAGGTAGGTGAGCAGCAGGAGGCAAGGAGGCAGCAGGAGGTAGGTGAGGCAGCAGGAGGTAAGTGAGGCAGTGAGGGAGGTAGGTAGAGGCAGCAGGAGGTAAGTGAGGCAGTAGGAGGTATGAGGCAGCAACAGGAGGTAGGGTGGAGGCAGGAGGTGGGTGAGGCAGCAGGAGGTAGGTGAGGCAGCAGGAGTAATGGAGGCAGCAGTAGAAGGTAGGTGGAGGCAGCAGGAGGTGAGGCAGCAGGAAAGTAGGTGAGGCAGGGGATAGGTGAGGCAGCAGGAGGAGGTAGGTGAGGCAGCAGCAGGAGGTAGGTGAGCAGCAGGAGGTAGGTGAGGCAGCAGCAGGAGGTAGGTGGAGGTAGTAGGAAGGTGGGTGAGGCAGCAGCAGGAGGTAGGTGAGGCAGCAGGAGGAGGTAGGGAGGCAGCAGAAGAGAGGGGTGGTAGGTGAGGCAGCAGGAGGTAGGTGAGGCAGCAGCAGGAGGTAGGTGAGGCAGAGGAGGTGGGTGAGGCAGCAGGAGGTAGGTGAGGCAGCAGCAGGAGGTAGGTGAGGTAGCAGGAGGGGGTGTAGCAGGAGGAGGCAGCAGGAGGTAGGTGAGGCAGCAGAGGAAGGTGAGGCAGCAGGAGCAGGGGTGAGGCAGCAGGAGGCAGCAGGAGTGTGTGAGGGTAGGTGAGGTAGTAGAAGGTGAGGCAGGAGGTAGGTGAGGGAGCAGCAGGAGGTAGGTGGGAGGCAGCAGGAGGTGAGGCAGCAGAAGAGGCAGCAGTAGAAGGTAGGTGAGGCAGCAGGAGGTGAGGCAGCAGGAGGTAGGTGGAGGCAGTAGAAGGTGGGTGAGGCAGCAGCAGGAGGTAGGGTGAGGCAGCAGCAAGAGGTAGGTGGAGGCAGCAGGAGGTAGGTGAGGGCAGCAGCAGGGAGGAAGGTGAGGCAGCAGGAGGTAAGTGAGGCAGCAGGAGGTAGGAGGCAGCAGAGGTAGTGAGGCAGCAGGAGGTAGGTGAGGCAGCAGGAGGCAGGTGAGGCAGCAGGAGGTAGGTGAGGCAGCAGGAGGTAGGTGGAGGCAGCAGGAGGCAGGTGAGGCAGCAGGAGGTGAGTGAGGCAGCAGGAGTGAGGTGGCAAGGAGAGTGGTAGTGAGGGCAGCAGGAGGTGGGTGAGGCAGCAGGGAGGTGGGTGAGGCAGCAACAGGAGGTAGGTGAGGCAGCAGGAGGGTGGTGAGTGGGCAGCAGGAGGTGGGTGAGGCAGCAGGAGGTGGGTGAGGCAGCAGCAGAAGGTGAGGCAGCAGGAGGGTAGGTGAGGCAGCAGGAGGTGGGAGGCAGCAGCAGGAGGTGGGTGAGGCAGCAGGAGGAGGTGGGTGAGGCAGCAGCAGGAGGAGGTGGGAGGGCAGGAGGTGTGGTGGAGGCAGCAGGAGGTGGGGTGAGGTAGCTGGCAGGCGGGAGGCAGCAGGAGGTGGGTGAGGCAGCAGGGGAGGTAGGTGAGGCAGCAGGAGCAGGTGAGGCAGCAGCAGGAGTGGGGTAGGTGGAGGCAGTAGAAGGTGGGTGAGGCAGCAGCAGGGAGGTAGGTGAGGCAGCAGGAGGTAGGTGGAGGCAGCAGCAGGAGGTAGGTGAGGCAAGGAAGGAGGCAGGTGAGGCAGCAGTAGGAGGTAGGTGAGGCAGGCTGCAGTGAGGCAAGCAGGAGTGTAGTTGAGGCAGCAGCAGCAGGAGGTATGATGTTGTTGTTATGATAGTAAGGAGGCAGCAGTTAGTGATAAGATAAGTGGAAGGTTACAGGAGGCAGGTGATGTTGTTATGATAAGCAGGTGATGTTATGATAGGTAAGTGTAGATATGTTATGAGCAGCAGGTGATACAAGGAGTGATACATGATAGCAGGCGAGCAAGTAGCAGAAATGCGTAAGAGTGATGTTGTTGAGGAGGGTATGAGGCTGTAACAGCAGGTGTATGATATGGTAGGAGGTAGGGTGAGTGCTGTTACAGAAGGTAATAGGCAGCTGCAAGAGGGGTGAGTGTAGTTGTTATGAGAGGCAGGTGATAGTGTGTTATGATACAGTATGATGCTGTTATAGAGGCAAGTGAGGTTGTTGTTATGAGTGTAGGTGATGCTGTTGCTATGATAGCAGAGGTTATGAGAAGGTGCTATGGAACAGAGAGGAAGGGAGGCTGTTAAAATGGATGATAGTAGGTGAGTGCTGTATGAGGCAGTGTGGCATGTGTAGCATGAGGCAGTAAGTGAAGCTGTTGTTATGAGGCATGATGCTGTATAGGTGAGGCAAAGATGTTATGATAGAGGAGGGCAGGAGGTAGTGAGGCAGTAGTTGAGGCAGCAGTAGAAGGTAGGTGAGGCAGCAGTGGAGGTAGGGTGAGGCAGCAGGAGGAGGTAGGTGAGGCAGCAGGAGGTGGGTGAGGCAGCAGTAGAGGTAGGTGATGCAGCAGTAGAAGGTAGGTGAGGCAGCAGCAGGAGGTAGGCGAGGCAGCAGGGAGGTAGGTGAGGCAGCAGGAGGTGGTGAGGCAGCAGGTGAGTGTGGAGATATAGGTGAAAGGTACGACCATGCAATCGCCTGAGGGTGACGTCACCAGGTGGTTGACATGCCCTGCCTCCCTCCCTCCCTCCTCCCTCCCTCACTCTCCACTATAACCAACATCACCACTATTACTATCACCACTACTAACACCATTTAAGTCATCATCATAACCACAAACAACTACAACTCATCACCACTATTTGACCCACTCACAACCACTACTATAACCACTACCACAACTCCTATAACCACTACCACTACCACCACTACTAGCAACCACTACAATAACCACTACTACAACCACTACCACTACCACCACTACTACAACCACTACCACAACTCCTACAACCACTACCACTACCACCACCACCACTGCTACAACTACTACTACAACAACTACAATAACCACTACTACAACCACTACCACCACCACCACCACTACCAACCACTACTACAACCACTACTATAACCACTACCACCACCACCACCACCAGTTACAATCACTATTTGAACCACTACTACAACCACTACTATAACCACTACCACCACCACCACCACCACTGCTGCCAACCACTGCAATAACCATCACCACCACCACCACTGCTACAACCACTGGACAACCACTACCACCATCACCACCACTACTACAACCACTACCACCATCACCACCACTACTCCAACCACTACTACAACCACTACTATAACCACTACCACAACTCCTATAACCACTACCACTACCACCACTACTACAACCACTACAATAACCACTACTACAACCACTACTACAACCACTACCACCATCACCACCACTACTACAACCACTACCAAACATCACCAATTACTATAACCACTACTACAACCACTACTATAACCACTACCACAACTCCTATAACCACTACCACTACCACCACTACTACAACCACTACTATAAACTACTACCACAACTCCTATAACCACTACCACTACCACCACTGATACAACCACTAACACAACTCCTACAACCACTACCACCACCACCACTGCTATAACCACTACCGTAGCCACTACCACCACCACCACTGCTACAACCACTACTACAACCACTACAATAACCACTACTACAACCACTACCACAACTCCTGACAACCACCACCACCACCACCACCCACAACCACTACCACTACCACCACTACAACTAATACTACCACAACCCTACAACCACTACTACTGCTGCAACCACCACCACCTCCCAGACCTACTTCTCCTTCCTCAGGGCAGACATAACCCTGGACCCAGACTGTCCACCTTGGGGCATCCTCAGGGCCAACACCAGTCCCCCACTTCAGCTAACTCCCCTCAGCTAGCACTCCCCAGGCCTCCCCAGGCAATCCCCTACCTCGCCTCCAGCTCCTGCCGTGTGTGTGTCTGTCTGTCTGCCTCTCTCTCTTTCATTTCTTCTTCTACTTTTCCTCCATTCCAGTTTCTCTCCACTGTCTTCACTTTGTTTTCTGTCTTCTTCTCCATTTCTCTCTCATTTTATCTTCCCGCATTTGTCTCTATTCTCCCTTCTTCTCGCTTTCCTCTTCCACTGCTCTCACATACTTCTCTCTCTGTTCCCTCTTTTACTCTTTCCTTCCTTCTCTATCTCTTCTTTTCCTTCTTATCCCCCTTTCCATTCTTCTTCTTCTGCACTAAATGTTTTTGTAATTTTTGTATGCAAACATTTCTGAATTTAAATAATTAATAAAAAAATTCCGTATTTAAACATCTGTACATCTAGTTATTTACTGTATATCTTATAATGTTTAGTATAGTTATTACAGAATGTTTTGGTAATTAAATTTGTCTACGTAATGTTTTTTTGTTTTTATAGATATTAAGTAATTAAACATTTCTGTATTCTTAACTTCCTGCGTTGAAATGTTTTTATATTAAAGCCTTTGTGTTTAATAAGTCAGCATTTATGTAGAGTTTCCACATAAAGATGTTTATATGTATTTAAACATTTTTTTCTGCATTGCAAAATTTACATTCTGGAAAATTTATCTATTAAAACATTTCTCTATCTAAACATTCATACATTTAATCAATCATGTATATAAACATTAATCTACCAAAACATTTCAACGTGTAAACATATTATCAACATCTAAACATTTCTCTATATAAACATTTATTTTTTTCCACCTCTGTTTCATTCCCTTCGTGAAAACACAGATACACAATAATTATCTTTCCCCCTCCCTCCATCCATCCTCGCCCCTCCCCTAACCCCTCCCCCCTACCCTCTCCTTCCTGGGCACAGCTGCTGTTCCCTTTCCCCCTCCCCTTCCTCTTCCTCTCCCTCACCTGCTCCTCCTCCTCCTCTTATGCCTTTTCTTACATATATATCTTCATCATTATTTCTTGTAATTATTTATCTACTTTGTATTGTTATGTTTTTGTTGTTGTTGTTGTGTTTGTTGTAGTTGTTTTAGTTGTTGTTGTTGTTGCTGTTTCCTTCTCTCTATTTATCTTTCTCGGCCATTATATTTTCTTTTCCATTTCTCTCTCTCTCTCTCTCTCTCTCTCTCTCTCTCTCTCTCTCTCCTCTGATATCCTGGGGGAACTATGCTATCCTGGGAGGTCCTATGATATCCTGGTACGTATTATGTTATCCTAAGGATCCTATGAATTCCTGGGGGTCTTGAAATATCCTAAGGGTCCTGTGATATCCTAAGGGTCCTGTGTTTAGCCCGGGGGCCCCAAAATACCCGTGGGGCACAGCTCGAGGTTCCTCCCTGCCAGTTTTTATGCCCACACTCTATTGTTCCTCTGCCCACCCACACAATGGTCGACACTTTGTGGTCTTAGTTGGTCTGTCAGCTGGCTGTTGTGTGTGTGTGTGTGTGTGTGTGTGTGTGTGTGTGTGTGTGTGTGTGTGTGTGTGTGTGTTTGAACTGGTTTGGTGTGCTGTGTGTGTGTGTGAGCTAGCTGGTGTGTGTGTGTGTGTGAGCTAGTCGGAGTGTGTGTGTGTGTGTGTGTGTGTGTGTGTGTTAACTGGGGTCGGTGTGTGTGTGTGTGTATGTGTGTGTGTGTGTGGGAGCTAGTTTGTGTGTGTGTGTGTGAGCTAGTCGGTGTGTGTGTGTGTGTGTGTGTTAACTCTGGTCGGTGTGTGTGTGTGTGTGTGTGTGTGTGTTAATCTGGTCGGTATAGGAGCTAGTCGGTGTGTGTGTGAGAGAGAGAACTAAGTCATTACATCAGCCTCCTCAGCCTCTTGAGTGGCACCTCGTAAGGAAAGCTATCCTCTTCCACCTCACACTCCTCTTCCACCTCTCTCTCACCTCTCACACCTCTTACTCCTCTTCCACCTCTCTCTTACCTCTCACACCTCTCTCTTGCTTTTAGTCTCTATTATGTACGCCTTCTCACACACACACACACACACACACACACACACACACACACACTCTTCATAAATCATTATCGTGTCCCCACTGACCAAACCCAAACCAACCCAACCCATGTTAACCAAACCAAACCTAACCAAGCCCACCCCTAAAAAAACGAACCAAATCTAACCCATATTAACCCAACCCAACCAAATCTAACCCATATTAACCCAACCCAACCAAATCTAACCCATATTAACCCAACCCAACCAAATCTAACCCATATTAACCCAACCCAACCAAATCTAACCCATATTAACCCAACCCAACCAAATCTAACCAAATCTCAACAAACACTCCTTCAATTCTTTATTTTCCTTCTAATTCTTGGTCCTTTGGTCTTTCATGTTCCGCTGCTACTAACACAGTTCTGGTATTTTTAAGAACGAGTCACTCACCCACTCAGCAACGTAGGCTTTTCAAAGGCTTCAAACGAGTCGGAAATTCCATTGTGGGGTGAAAGGAAGCCATTACGTGTTTATCCTCTCTGGCAACTCCCGACAGACTACAGGATTATGTAGTCACTGATGAGAAGAGTGGAGAAGAGCTTACAGGTATTGTGAAGGTGTGTATATAGGTTACAGGTTACAAGTACAGTCCCCTTCACTTGTGCGTTTACAGGGGGAGGTTAGGCTTTGTGCATTGTGGTAGCTCTGTGTTTGTTTACATTCGACAGAGGGTAA
Source organism: Homarus americanus (assembly GCF_018991925.1). Lineage (NCBI taxonomy): Eukaryota > Metazoa > Arthropoda > Malacostraca > Decapoda > Nephropidae > Homarus > Homarus americanus. The sequence goes on along the minus strand of NW_024735404.1, from coordinate 17,001 downwards.
ACTCGTGATTGTAAACATACTATGGAATCAAATTAAAACAATATTAAAACAAATATCTCAAAGGTAAATGATTTGTTGAATGTTTATATGACGAGCCCCTGTAAACGCACTAGTGAAGGGGACTGTATATAGTGTTTTTATAGAGCTGATTGGTTATACAGGGAGTATTCTGTATAGATAACAGGTGTTAATTACAGGTACAGGTATATAGAAACCCTTATTATAATTTCTACAGGTATCTAGAAAACATACAGAGAGAAAAAAATGATACGTTTCTACAGGTAAACAAAAACTGTATAGTGAAGATATACAGGCATTAACGTAGATAACAATAGAGAACGGTTTCTTAAAAGGGTTTCATCCCCGTTGTGTTCTCTACCTAACACACACACCAAGATATTTAGGAACAAATTATGTAGACATTTGACTTGCAAAGATTACCATAAGATAGATATGTTCTTTGAGTCGTGAATTGATCGTCAATCCCTGTACTAGATGCTTGGTGGAAAGGAGTTGAGGGTAGATGGGAAGGGATTGACAAGTTGACCCCAAACATGTACAATACAGAGCGTTAAAAGTGACCCCTTCATATCCCATACCGATCAAGATGCAAACGTGTATAAATGTTGATAAATATGTATGTGTATATGCGTTATTTTTTTGCATTAATGGTGTTATTGACGCATGATGATGTTATTGATGTTATTAATGTTGATGAATCACTGATATAATTGACGTATGACTGATGTTATTGATGTATTATTGATGCGTATAAATAAGAACTAGTCATTGTTGTATGTTGGGGAGGGGTAGAGCTTGAGAACGAGTTTGATCTCCCTTGTTGCTAGCGAGGGGAGCGGGAGGGAAGAGGGGTAGGGAGGAGGGGGAGAGATGCAGAGGAAAGAAGGAAAGAGACGAGGAGGAGGGGAGGAGGAAGAGGGGATGAAGGGAAGAGGGGGAGGAAGAGGGGAAGAGAGAGGGAAAGTAGGATGAGGAGAAGGGGAAATAGGGACGAAGGGAGGGGATGAAGGAGCTAGGGAGAGGAAGAGGGGGAGGAGAAGACGGGAGGGAGGATGGAAAGAGGGAAAGGAGGGGAGGGAAGAAGGGAGAGGAGAGAGAGAGGGGAAGCAGAGAAGGTGGGGAGGACGAGGGAAATAAAGGAGGAAAGAAAGAAAGAGGGGAGGAAAGGAGAGGAAGCAGAGAGGTGAAGAGGGGAGAGAGAGGGAGGGAGGGTGAGAGGGCAGTTATGAAGGGGAAGAAAGGAAGCGTAAAGGAAAGGGAGAGAGGGGGGGAGAGAGAGGGGAGAGAGAGGGAAGGCCGGGGAGTGTAGCATAGGGGGCCGCCGCTCCTCAACACAAAAACACATCCCCAGTTGTTCAGAAATCACAAAGCTTCGTTCTGAATTCTGTCCCTTGAGTAATGTTAACTGGACCGTATCTAGTTACGGGTAGAGTCTCAACGTGATTCTGGTACCATTTTGGATAACCTTAGTGCTCTAGCTTAAGTTAATCAGTTATAAACACTCTTAGCATCTCACTCAAGGGAAAAAATCCAACCTACGAACATCTGAGAATCCATTTTAGGTGAATGAGTTGAATACCATCTTTCGTTTTCAGTTAGGAGACAATTTTATCTTAGGAGCCTAATAATTCTTTAAAAGTTAAATTGTTACTTGTTGGGGAATAATTCAGAATTACCGAAGAAATTATCCGAGGTTAAGTGGTAGGGTTCCTTAAGGAGTGTTCAGGAGGTAAAGACCAGCCCCCAGAGAAATCAATAAACCAAACATAAGGACGTAAAAGATTAAAAAACCGCCATTATGTTGTAGTGTTTATTGCCTGTAGGAAAATATAATACTTGAGGATATAAACAAAGGATTATTTTGCTTCATAAGTGTAAAAAAAGGAAGAAAAGTAGGAAGGAAAATAAATAGAAATATTCTTTTATTTTAGAGAGGTGTAGGAGAGGATGAAGGTGTGAGACAGAGTGAAGGTTACGTAGAGTGACTCGCGGCAACCCTGAGCAACGACGCTCCCTTCACCCACAAGATGGCAGCACTCACGCCGCCCGCTCATTGGCTGCCATCACCTCCCCTCCTCCTGATTGGCTACGGTCCACAGCCCATGCGCGGGAAATTTCAGAAAATAAGAAGAAAGGCGGGAACGATATACTCTTTCTCTTCTCTCTCACTCACTCTCTCTCTCTCTCTCTCTTCCTCACGTTTTTTTCTTCACCTTTGGTCTTAAAGATGCGGGTTCTGTCGGTGTTCCGGTCAACGTCTGGAACACAAGCTGTAATTTCTGTTATGTGAACACTGGCCGGAGTTTATATGAAAAGGTTAAAATTTTGTCTACGGAGGTGAGAAAAAATTAGACTTTTTTTCTAGCAAAGACGGAAATATTTTTGTTAGTTGACAAAGACCTTGTGTGTGTGTGTGTGTGTGTGTGTGTGTGTGTGTGTGTGTGTGTGTGTGTGTGTGTGTGTGTGTGTGTGTGTGTGTGTGTCTTGAATGTATATTCCATTATATATTCCGAGCCAACAGGTGGAAGAGGTGTCCAAAAAAAGTGAATCATCACCTGAAGATTAGAAACCGAAGCTTAATTCACCTGATGATTAAACACCTTAACACTACCTGGTGGATTAGGTTAGGTTAAGTTAGGTTAGGTTAGGTTAGGTTAGGTTAGGTTAGGTTGAAGGCGAGTCCATGTTTATTTAAGAGAGGGGGCCGTGGGAAGGGGATAATGCGAAAGGGGTAATGGAAAAAGGGGGGCAGAAAGGGGCTAATGGGGAAGGGGTAGTAGGAAGAGGGTAATGAAAAGGGGTAATGGAAAAAGGGTAGTGGGAAGGGGTTAATGGAAAAGAGGGTAATGGAAAGGGGTAATAGAAAAGAGGGTAGTGGAAAGGGGTAATGGAAAAAGGGGCACAGAAAGGGGCTAATGGGAAGGGAGTCCAATAATCTTCCATCACCTACAAAGAACTACTCAGCGCCCCCGGGGGTCTTCTTCACACAAGTCACAGCGAGTCCCTTTGTTCTGTTAAGTGTGTGTGTGTGTAAGTGTGTGTGTGTGTGTAAGTGTGTGTGTGTGTGTAAGTGTGTGTGTTGGTCAGGTGCTGGAAGTGATGTCTACAGAGGGTTTGCTTAGGTTAGGTTACGTTAGGTTAGATTAGGTTCGGTTAGGGTGGGTAGATTTGGGTAGGGTTAAGTAAATAGTTAAAATCTACTGCCAACAACAGCAATATCTACTACCAGTAACCACCACTACCACTACTATCCCCACTACCACCACTACCACCACCACCACCACCGGCAGCAGTGATGGACATTGATTTTCTTCTCAAGATGGTGGCCAGCGTGTGGGGGAGAGACTGTGTTGCCAAGTCGTATTTTAGCATCTTAAGCCCCTGGTCATATCATCCTCGCCATCACTTACTGCTCAACACCTCTTAACCAACACCAAATGAAAGATAAAACCACAAACTCGATACAAATTGTGATAATAGACGATAGAAAGGAGTAAATTAGCGAGAATAAGAGGAAACATGAATGACCTCTCAGCTTTAGGAGACATCAAAGACAGAACCCTAGAACGAGTCTTTTTGGATTCCAGTTTTCCAGTTGAGATGGGAACCTTATATGTAATGGCTCTCCAAAGGTTCTAAAATATCCATCTGAGGGTTCACCAGGATGTTGGATTATAAGCTATTGGTGTCCTTGAACCTTCAGTATCACCAGGTTGTCGTCTTGGTGAGAGGTTCCAAAGGGCTGGAGGAATAAGACGAAAAGGGGACTGGCTAATACTGCCACCTTGACTCCATTTTGATATTGAGGTGATTCTGGTGAAGGAGGAAGACAGTCTGGGATATTTCTCACTGATGGACACTCATACACGAGACAATCTTTTTCCTGCATTTTATTGAGATTTTATTAAATAATTAGTCGGATTCTTAAACATTTGTAAGTTGGATTTTTTCTCGTAAATATGTGAGAATGTATTTTTAATTGGTTGATTTAAGATGATAAACAGTGTCAACAAGAGAGTGCAAGAGCCGTTTCATGAGAGTGCCAACAAGAGCCACTCGTTCATGAGTGCCAACATGGAGGAGGTCGACCTATATAAGGCTCCCCATGTCAATCACCGTCAAATTAACAGTGATCATCGCTGTGAGAAGAGTGACCTCACAAGCACCGTCATCACCAGCTAAAGTTATGGCTACTGAAGGCTCAAGCTGTGGCACTCTGGGGGGGTCAGGCTCAGCCGTGGCACTCTGGGGGGTCAGGATAGATTACTTAATGATCACAAGAGGCGGATGATAAATGGGGGGATCTTACACAGGTTAATTATTACCTTTTGATACAGGTGAGTTAATTAATTAGTGTAGTTTGTTTTATAGTTTGGGGGTTTATTGTTTGGTTAGGTTAGGGTTTTTTTAAATGGTTTATGTGGTAAGGAGGTTTGTTAGAATTGTATGTTTGTTTGTTAGGTATTCTTCTAAGATGGCCGTAGAGGTGAATTTGTCCAAGGAATTGATGTGATTTTCGTCTGATTAATCAAGTACTCGTTGCCAGATAGACAGACGTACATACAGACTCAACAACCTCGGCACTGATCACCTCTCAGACGCTCACCAAGTTCCAATTATATTTTTAAAGAATAAAATCAATCACAAAATTAAAGATACCAAATTCGTTAGTAAAAAAAATCGTTCGTAAATAAAAAATAATAAATAAAATTCGTTTGTAATTAAAAAATAAATTCGTTAGTAAATAAGAAATAAATTCGTTAGTACATAAAAAATAAATAAAATTCGCTTGTAAAAAAATAAATAAAAATCGTTTGTAAATAAAAAAATAGATAAAAATCGTTTGTAGGTAAAAAATAAATTAAATTCGTTTGTAAATACCAAAAACAAATTCTAATCTTTGTATTTTAAATAATCAAAAATTTTATAAGGTATGTACAGTATGGTCATTGCCATGGTTGTGATATAATTAATAATTTATAAACTTCGAAGCGCGCACACACACACACACACACACACACACACACACACACACACACACACACACACACACACACTGCACGCAAAAAACTATTTATATTGATTCTCAAAAGATGCGGTCATCACCATAGCAACATCCTCTCCTCTGTCCTTATCCTAGGAGCCTCATCTCCCAGCCTCCCATCCCAGAGCCTATCTCCCAGCTCTCCCCATCCTAGGAGCTCTATTCCAGCCTCCCATCCTAGAGAGCCTCTATCTCCCAGCCTCCCCATCCCAGGAGCCTCTATCTCCCAGCCTCCCCATCCCAGGAGCCTCTCTATCTCCCAGCCTCCCCATCCTAGAGCCTCTATCTCCCAGGTCTCCCCATCCTAGAGCTCTCATCTCCCAGCCTCCCCATCCCAGAGCCTCTATCTCTGTCTCCCCATCCCAGGAGCCTCTATCTCCCAGCCTCCCCATCCCAGGAGCCTCTATTTCCCAGCCTCCCATCCCAGAGCCTCTATCTCCAGCCTCCCATCCTAGAGCTCTATCTCCCAGGTCTCCACATCCCAGGAGCTCTCATTTCCCAGGTCTCCCCATCCCAGAGCTCTATATCCCAGGCCCCCATCCCAGGAGCCTCCTATCTCCCAGCCTCCCATCCTAGAGCCTCTATCTCCCAGGTCTCCCATCCCAGAGCCTTCATCTCCAGGTCTCCCCCATCCTAGGAGCCCCTCTATTCAGGTCTCCCATCCCAGGAGCCTCTATCTCCCAGGTCTCCCCATCCCAGGAGCCTTCATCTCTCAGCCTCAGCTCCCTCTTCCCCCCCAGCCTCCTCCCAGTCTCCTCCTCCTCCTAGCTCCTCTTCCTAGCCCCTCCCTTCCCATCTCCCCCTCCCTAGCCCTTCCCTCCTCCCAGCCTCTCTCTCCCTAGTCTCCCCTTCCCAGACCTCCTAGCCCTCCCTCTATTCTCCCTTCCTAGCCCCCTCCCTCCTAGCTCTCCCGGACTAAATCACCGGGCATTCACATGTAAGGGGGAAAATGACCCACTTGTTGCTGGGTTCGTTGCGTCACTCCTTTCCTCCTCCTCCTCCCTCTTGGTCGTCTGAGGGAGGAAGGGAGGAGGGAGGGAGGAGGGGAGGAGGAGGAGGGAGGAGGGAGGAGGAAGGAAAGGAGGAAGGGGGGAGGGAGGGAGAGGGGAGGGGAGGGAAGGGGAGGGAGGGAGGGGAGGGAGGGAAGGGGAGGGAGGGGAGGGAGGGAGGGAAGGGAGGGGAGGGAGGAGGGAGGAGGGGAGGGAAGGAAAGGGGAGGGAGGGAGGGGGAAGGGAGGGGAAGGAAAGGAGGAAGGGAGGGAGGGGGGGAGGGGAGGAGGAGGAGGGAGGAAGGGAAGGAAGGGAGGGAGGGGGGGAGGGAGGGGAAGGGAAAGGAGGAAGGAGGGAGGGAGGGAAGGAAGGAGGAAGGGAGGAGGGGAGGGGGGGAAGGAAGGGAGGAGGGAGGGAGGGGAGGGAGGGGAGGGAAGGAGGAGGGAGGAAGGGGAGGAGGGAGGGGAGGGAGGGGAGGGGAGGGAAGGAAGGAAGGAAGGAAGGAAGGAAGGAAGGAAGGGAGGGGAGGGAGGGAGGGAGGGAGGGGGAAGGAAATGAGGGAGGGGAGGGAGGAGGGAAGGGAGGAAGGGAGGGGAGGGAGGAGGAGGGAGGGGAGGGAGGGAGGAGGGAGGGAAGGGAAGGAAAGGAAAGGAGGGAGGGGAGGGGAGGGAGGGGAAGGAAAGGAGGAAGGGAGGGAGGGGGGGAGGGGAGGGAGGAAGGAAGGAAGGAAGGAGGAGGGAGGGGGGAGGGGAGGGGAAGGAAAGGAGGAAGGAGGGAGGGGAAGGAAAGGAGGAAGGGAGGAGGAAGGAAGGGAGGGAGGGAGGAAGGGGAGGGAGGGAGGGGAGGGAGGGAGGAGGGATGGGAAGGAAAGGAGGAAGGAGGGGAGGGGAGGGGGGGGAGGGAGGGGGAAGGAAAGGAGGAAGGAAAGGAGGGGAAGGAAAGGGAGAAAGGGAGGGAGGGAAGCAAGGAAGGAAGGGGAGGAGGGAGGAGGGAAGGGAAGGAAAGGAGGGAGGGAGGGAGGGAGGAGGGAGGAGGAGGAAGGAAAGGAGGAAGGAGGGAGGGGAGGAAGGGAGGGAGGGAGGGAAGGAAAGGAGGGAGGGAGGGGGGGGAGGGGAGGGGAAGAAAGGAGGAAGGAGGGGAGGGGGGGGGGAGGGGAGGGAGGGAGGGGAGGGAGGGAAGGAAGGAAGGGAGGGGAGGGGAGAGGGAAGGAAAGGAGGAAGGGAGGGAGGGAGGGAGGGAAGAAAGGAGGAAGGGAGGGAGGGGAGGAAGGGAAGGAAGGGGAGGGAGGGAGGGAGGAGGGAGGGAGGGAGGGAGGAATGAGGGAGGGAGGGGAAGGGGAGGGGAGGGAGGGAGGAGGGAGGGAGGAGGGAGGGAAGGAAGGAAGGAAGGAAGGAAGGAAGGGAAGGGAGGGAGGGAGGGAGGGAGGGAGGGGAAGGAAAGAGGGAGGGAGGGAGGAGGGAAGGAGGGGAGGGAGGGGGAGGGAGGGAGGGAGGAGGAGGGAGGAGGGAAGGGAAGGGAAGGAAAGGAAAGGAGGAGGGGAGGGAGGGGAAGGAAAGGGAGGAAGGGAGGGGAGGGGGGGAGGGGAGGGAGGGAAGGAAGGAAGGAAGGGAGGGGAGGGGGAGGGAGGGGAAGGAAAGGAGGAAGGGAGGGAGGGGAAGGAAGGGAAGGGGAGGGAGGGGAGGAAGGGAGGGAGGAGGAAGGGAGGGAGGGAGGGGAGGAGGGAGGGAGGAAGGAGGAGGGAGGAAGGGAAGGAAAGGAGGAAGGGAGGGGAGGGAGGGGGAGGAGGGGAAGGAAAGGGAGGAAGGAAAGGAGGAAGGAGGGAAGGAAAGGAGTAAGGAGGGAGGGAAGTAAGGGAAGGAAGGGAGGGAGGGGGGGAGGGAAGGGAAGGAAAGGAGGGAGGAGGGAGGGAGGAGGGAGGGGAGGAAGGAGGGGAAGGAAAGGGAGGGGAAGGGAGGGAGGGAGGGGAGGAGGGAGGGGGAGGGGAAGGAAAGGAGGAAGGAGGGAGGAGGGAGGGAAGGAAAAGAGGAAGGGAGGGAGGGAGGGAAGTAGGGATGGATAAGAAGAGAAGAGAACTTTCTGACCATCCTTAGGTTATTCCCCTATTTTTCTATTTCTTTTATCTATTTCATTTCATCTCTGTATTCCTTCTGTATTTCTCTATGGTTCTTCTTAGTTCGTCTGTATTTCGTCATTTATTGTATTTTCTATGTATTCTTTCTCATGTTTATTACACATTTTTTTATTTCTGTATTAATCTCATCTTTCCTACTGTATCTCCTGTATTTCTTCGACTTACTGTAATCCTGAGACCTCACTGTAATCCTGTGCCTAACATAATCCTGTGGCCTCACTGTAATCCTGTGTCCTACTGTAATCCCTGTGGCTTACTGTAATCCTGTGACCCCACTGTAATCCTGTGGCCTTACTGTAATCCTGTGGCCTTACTGTAATCCTGTCTTACTGTAATTCTGTGGCCCACTGTAATCCTGTGACCCACTAATCCTGTACCACATCCCAGGCCCACTGTAATCCCAGCCTTACTGTAATCCTGTGGCCCCACTGTAATCCTGTGACCCCACTGTAATCCCTGTGGCCTTACTGTAATCCTGTGGCCTTACTGTAATCCTGTGGCCTTACTGTAATCCTGTGGCCCATGTAATCCTCAGACCCTACTGTAATCCTGTGGCCTTACTGTAATCCCTGTGGCCTCACTGTAATCCTGTGGCCTTACTGTAATCCCTGTGACCCTTACTGTAATCCTGTGGCCTTACTCGTAATCCCAGGCCTACTGTAATCCTGGACCACTGTAATCCTGTGGCCTTACTGTAATCCCAGGCCTTACTGTAATCCTGTAGCTCACTGTAATCCTGTATCCACTGTAATCCCAGGACCCCACCAACCTGTGGCCCTACTGTAATCCCGTGGCCTCACTGTAATCCCGTGGCCCTACTGTAATCCCTGTGACCCCATTAATCCTGTGGCCCACTGCAATCCTGTAGCCCACTGCAATCCCGTGGCCCCACTGTAATCCTGTGACCCCACTGCAATCCTGTGGCTCACTGTAATCCCGTGGCCTCACTGCAATCCTGTAGCCTACTGTAATCCTGTGGCCCCACTGTAATCCCGCAGCCTCATCGTAATCCCGTGGCCTTACTGTAATCCCGTGCCCTACTGTAATCCTGTGGCCCTACTGTAATCCCTGACCCTACTGTAATCCTGTGCCTTACTGTAATCCTGTGGCCTTACTGTAATCCTGTGGCCTTACTGTAATCCTGTGACCCTACTGTAATCCTGTGGCCCTCACTGTAATCCCAGGACCCCACTGTAATCCTGTGGCCTTACTGTAATCCTGTGGCCTTACTGTAATCCTGTGGCCTTACTGTAATCCCTGTGGCCCATGTAATCCTGTGACCCTACTGTAATCCGTGGCCTTCTGTAATCCCTGGCCTCACTGTAATCCCTGTGGTCTTACTGTAATCCCGTGACCCCACTGTAATCCTGTGGCCCACTGTAATCCTGTGGCCTTACTGTAATCCCAGGACCCTACTGTAATCCTGTGGCCCTTACTGTAATCCTGTGGCCTTACTGTAATCCTGTAGCCTTACCAAATCCCAGGTCCTACTGTAATCCCGTGACCTACTGTAATCCTGTAGCCCACTGTAATCCCGTGGCCTTACCTGTAATCCCAGACCCTACTGCAATCCTGTGGCCTTACTGTAATCCCAGGTCCTTACTCGTAATCCCAGGCCCCTACTGTAATCCTGTGGCCTCACTGCAATCCTGTGGCCTTACTGTAATCCTGTGGCCTCACTGTAATCCTGTGGCCTTACTGTAATCCTGTGGCCCCTCACTGTAATCCCTGGCCTCACTGTAATCCTGTGGCCTCACTGAAATCCTGTGGCCTTACTGTAATCCTGTGGCCCACTGTAATCCTGGACCCCACTGTAATCCTGTGGCCTCACTGTAATCCTGTGGCCTTACTGTAATCCTGTGGCCTCACTGTAATCCTGTGGCCTCACTGTAATCCTGTGGCCTTACTGTAATCCGTGGCCTTACTGTAATCCTGTGGCCTCACTGTAACCTGTGGCCCCACTGTAATCCTGTGGCCTTACTGTAATCCTGTGGCCTCACTGTAATCCTGTGGCCTTTACAATCCTGTGGCCTTACTGTAATCCTGTGGCCTTACTGTAATCCCAGTAGCCTCACTGTAATCCTGTAGCCTTACTATAATCCTGTGGCCTTACTGTAATCCTGTGGCCTTACTGTAATCCTGTGGCCTTACTGTAATCCTGTGGCCTCACTGTAATCCTGTGGCCTTACTGTAATCCCAGCATTTTCATTGACTGTATCTCTGTAGTCTTGACTGTATTTTGCTATATTTCTTCCTTATTTAATTCTGTAATAAGAGACAGTATTTTCCTTATTTATGTAATATTGTCATTAGTTCTTATTCCATTCCTGTAACTATTTGTGATTGTTGTTGTGGTGGTTGTTGTGGTTGTTTGTGTGGTGGTGGTGTGGTGTTTTGATTGTTGTTGTGGTGTTGCGGCTGTTGTTGTTGCAGTTGTTGTTGTTGTTGTTGTTGTTGTGTTTGTTGTGGTTCTTCCTCTTATCATCCTATTTTCACTACGCCTCGTTCTCTCTCCTTCCTCCTTCTCTTCCTTTCCCCTCTCTTTATCACTTCTTTCACCCATCCATTAACTCCCACCTCTCTCTCTCCCTATCCACACTGCCACCCTCCCTAACACACTCTCTTTTCTCACCCTCTTCCCTCCCTTGTCATTACGGCTTCTCCCCTTTCCTTCTCTCCCCTCTATTCCCCCTTTTCTTTGTTCTGCCCTTCCTTCCCTCTGTTATCGCCCCTGTGTTGTGATATAGGGTTCTTCAGGGTTTCATCTCTCCCTCTTCTTTATCGCCTTCTACTCTTCTCCCCTTCTCTTCTCCCCTTCTTCCAACCGTCTACTTATCGTCGGTTGGCCATTATTCATATTCATTCACATTGGTATATTTCTCTTGTTTATTAACTGTTCTCTATGTCCGTGTGTATAGCTTACCTGGCGTCTGAGTATTTACCTGTGCCGGGTGATTATTCCTTGAAAAACGTGAAGTGTCTCTATCTCTATTTTTTCTCTTCTTCTTTTCATTTCTTTTCTTTTTCTCTCTTTATCTCTCTCTTTCTTCGTTTGTCTCTCTTCTCTCCTCCTCCTCCTCCTCCTCTTCTCTTTCATTCATCTTGTCCGTTTTTGAAACAATCGAACAGTAAAGATTGCATCGTTAACACTAATATTTTTTTACCCCTTGATGACGATGACTTAACCCCTTAAGGACGATGACTTAACCCCTTGAGGACGATGACTTAACCCCTTGAGGACGATGACTTAACCCCATGAAGACGATGACTTAACCCCTTGAGGACGATGACTTAACCCCATGAAGACGATGACTTAACCCCGAGGACGACTTAACCCCATGAAGACGATGACTTAACCCCTTGAGGACGATGACTTAACCCCTTGAGAACTATGACTTAACCCTGAGTACAATGACTTAACCCCTGAGGCGATGACTTAACCCATAAGAACGATGATCAACCCTCGAGTACAATGACTTAACCCCTTGAGAAGTAATGACTAACCCTTGATGACGATGACTTAACCCCTTGAGGGCGATGACAACCCCATAAGAACGATGACTTAACCCCGAGGGCGATGACTTAACCCTGAGTACAATGACTTAACCCCTTGAGAACTATATGGATCAACCCCTGAGTACAAACCGACAACCTCGAGGGCGATGACTTAACCCTGAGAACTATGACTAACCCTTGATGACGATGACAACCCAGAGAACTATGACTAACCCCAGGGACGATGACAACGCGAGGACGATGACTTAACCCCTTGAGGGTCGATGACTTAACCCCATAAGGACGATGACTTAACTCCACGATGACTTAATCCCATGATGTTCTTTTCACTGTTAATCTTGTTCTTTTGTTCTTCATTTACCTGTTATTAGTACAGGTACAAGAACAGGTACAGATACAGGTACAGTGACTAGTAGTACCACCAATTAACTTTACTTTGATAATAATAATAATAATAATAATCATTGCTAGTAGCTGCCAAACCAACCACTTAAATATAATGTAACACAAGAAACTACTTATAACTATTTATCCTGGTTACTTATACTTTTGTGATATTATATACTTTTCCTATTTATTACGTGGAGATTTATATGTCTGTCTGTCTGTCTCCATCCATCACTTTCCTTCTTCCTCTCTCCATCGTTAACTCTTCTTCCATCCTCCTCCCTCCTTCTCTGTAGCTCCTGTCTCTCACTCGCCTCACCCCGTCAGCCCTACTCTCCTCCTCCTCTTCCCTCCCTCACTTCCCTTCTCCCTCATCCGTCTCCCTCCTTAAGCAACTCCCTCTTCCCCTCTGCTGTTTCCTCCTCCTCCCCCCTCCCCCTCCCTCACACGTGCCCTTGATGTATGTGTGTGTGTGTGTGTGTGTGTGTGTGTGTGTGTGTGTGTGTGTGTGTGTGTGCTGACTGTGTGACTGAGGAGTAGTACATAATCAGACAGGAGGGGACACACACACACACACACACACACACACACACACACACACACACACACACACACACACACAAAACACACACACACACAAAAAAAACACACACACACACACACACACACACACACACACACAAAACACATCATAACACAAACATTAAAAAACAAAGCTAAAAAAACCATTGAACTCATATATAATCCAACCCAACCCCACCACACCCCACCCACCAAGCCCCCCACCCCACCTCACCCAACCCAACCCCACCCCACCCCACCACCCAAATCACACCCCAACCCCACCCCACCTCACCCAACCCAACCCAACCCCACCCCACCCCACCAAACCCCACCCCACCAACCAAACCCAACCCCACCTCACCCAACCCAACTAACCCCACCCCACCCAACCAAAACCCCACCCACCTCACCCAACCCAACCCAACCCAACCCAACCCCATACAATTCTCATTTCTGAAGGTAAAAATGACCTCAGACGAAACAGATTAAAAAAAGTGATAATATTTACGTGAATTTAACTTGGTATATGAATCTAATGGACCGATATATTGTGTCCCATCATGGTGTAATAGGGGAAGTGAGGATTATGGGGAAAATAATACTGAGTAGATAATAGAGGGGAGGAGGAGGGTGAGGCAGGAGAGAGAGAGGGGGGGGAGCTCAGACGGAGGAGATGATGTTATTTTATAGTGAAATGTGTTATGTATGTGTGAAAATGTTGAATGTTGTGTGTTTTAGTGTATGTTTGTATGGTTAGTGAATGGGGTGTATGGTTAGGATAGGTTAGGTTCCAGAAAAGCACTAACAATCCCTACTTTCCTGAACGATACGAATAAAAATCCCCACCTTACAATACAATACATAGCAGGTTATCGTAGCAGAAGGAAAAAAAACCACATACGAGACTCACGATGACCAAATCAAACATAATATCATAAAACAAAAAACAAAAACACTTCAGTAAACACAACAGGAATGTCAAAAGGAAAAACAAAAATATATGTATTTCTGTATGCAATATTGTATATATTTCTGGTATGTATAAGTGTATAATCCGGTATGAGTTTAAACCATTAGTGTAATAGGATTTTTATAATGGGTGGGTAAGTTGTAGCACACGAATTCACTTCAAGTTCAATTTACCTGTTTAATAAAACGTCAACACACACTCCATGAACACACACACACACACAGGTCAAAAGAGGAAGTGGTCGCTGTGAGAGGGTAATGAGAGGAATATATGCGTTTGGGGTGTTGTGTGAGAGGAAGAGGCCATTTAGTTTGGTGTGTGTGAGAGGAAGAGGCCATTTTGGGTATTGTATAAGAGGGAAGACGCCATTATGGGATATAGTATGAGAGGGAAGAGGCCATTACAGGTATTGTAAGGAGGAAGAGGCCATTATGGGTAGTGTATAGGAGGAAGAGGCCATTAGGTATTGTATGAGAGGAAGATACCATTACGGGTATTGTATAACAGGGAAGAGGCCATTATGGGTATTGTATAAGAGGAAGAGGCCATTATGGGTATTTTATAAGAGGGAAGAGGCCATTATGGATATTATGTAGCAGAGGGAAGAGGCCATTATGGGTAGTGTATAAGAGGAAGAGGCCAATGTGGTGACTATAAGAGGAAGACGCCATTATGGGTATAGTATGAGAGGAAGAGGCCATTACAGGTATTGTATGAGAGGAAGAGGCCATTATGGTGGTAGTGTATAGGAGGAAGAGGCCATTATAGTATTAGAAGGAGAGGGAAGAGGCCATTATGGAGTATTGTATAAGAGGAAGAGGCCATTATGGGTATTGTATAAGAGGGAAGAGGCCATTATGGGTATTATATAAAGAGGGAAGAGGCCATTATGGATATTGTGATGAGAGGAAGAGGCCATTATGGGTAGTGTATAAGAGGAAGAAGCCATTATGGGTATTGTATGAGAGGGAAGAGGTTATTATGGGTATTGTATGAGAGGAAGAGGCCATTATGGGTATTGTATGAGAGGAAGAGGCCATTATGGTAGTGCATAAGAGGAAGAGGCCATTATAGATATTGTATGAGAGGGAAGAGGCCGTTATGGGTATTGTATGAGAGGGAAGAGGCCATTATGGGTAATATAGGAGAGGAAGAGGCCAATATGAGTATTGTATAAGAGGGAAGAGGCCATTATGGGTATTATAAGGAGGGAAGAGACCATTATGGGTAGTGTATAAGAGGAAGAGGCCATAGGGTGGTGTATAAGAGGAAGAGGCCATTATGGGTATTGTATGAGAGGGAAGAGGCCATAGTGATAGTGTATGGAGGAAGAGGCCATTATGGGTATTGGTATGAGAGGGAAGAGGCCATTATAGATGTCAGAAGGAGAGGAAGAGGCCATTATGGGTGTTGTATAAGAGGAAGAGGCCATTATGGGAATTGTATGAGAGGGAAGAGGCCATTATGGGTGGTGTATAAGAGGAAGAGGCCATTATGGGTGTGTATAAGAGGAAGAGGCCATTATGGTATTGTATAAGAGGGAAGAGGCCATTATGGGTATTACAGTATGAGAGGGAAGAGGCCATTATGGTAGTGTATAAGAGGGAAGAGGCCATTATGGGTGGTGTATAAGAGGGAAAGAGGCCATTATGGGTGTTATATAAGAGGGAAGAGGCCATTATGGGTGTTATATAAGAGGAAGAGGCCATTATGGGTAGGTATAAGAGGAAGAGGCCATTATGGATATTGTAAGAGGAAGAGGCCATTATAAGTATTGTATAAGAGGAAGAGGCCATTATGGGTATTGTATAAGAGGAAGAGGCCATTAGGGTATTGTAATGAGAGGGAAGAGGCCATTATGGGTGGCCAAGAAGAGGGAAGA
This sequence comes from Homarus americanus, assembly GCF_018991925.1. NCBI lineage: Eukaryota > Metazoa > Arthropoda > Malacostraca > Decapoda > Nephropidae > Homarus > Homarus americanus. The sequence goes on along the minus strand of NW_024735404.1, from coordinate 1,497 downwards.
GGCCATTATGGGTATTATAAGGAAGGGAAGAGGCCATTATGGGTGTTGTAGAGAGGGAAGAGGCCATTATGGGTGGTGTATAAGAGGAAGAGGCCATTATGGGTATTGTATGGGGGAAGAGGCCATTATAGGTGTTGTATAAGAGGAAGAGGCCATTATGGTAGTGTGAGGAGGAAGAGGCCATTATGGGTAGTGTAAGAGGGAAGAGGCCATTATAGGTAGTGTATAAGAGGGAAGAGGCCATTATGGTGTTGTATAAGAGAAGAGGCCATTATGGTGTTGTATAAGAGGAAGACGCCATTATAAGTATTGTATAAGAGGGACATATTATAGGTATTATATAGAGGGAAGAGGCCATTATGGGTATTGTATAAGAGGGAAGAGGCCATTATGGGTATTGTATGACAGGGAAGAGGCCACAGGGTATTGTATGACAGGGAAACAGGTCGTCGCGAATCACGTACGACGACAAGCATTGATACGACCCCCCATACGAAACTTCCTAAGTCCCTAACGAGAAGTATCTATCAATGGGAGGAATATCTACCATACTTAATCTTACCTCAAGTAGTCTAGATCAAGATTACTTAGATGTATCCGACGTCAATTATTCCTCGTAGTTAAAAATCTTTCCAAAGAGTTTTTCATTTTGTCTTCTTATTGATGTTTAAAGGAACGTATCTAGTTAAAGTAGATTTTAAGTGTAATTTTTGATGGTATGTCTGTGTGAGTGTAAAGTTTTATCTTCAAGTCAATCAGTTAAGTGTATTCTTAAATCTTGACTTACGAGAATTATTTCCCTTTTGGTTCAGAGAGAAATTAGATCGTGTTCTGTTTGTTGAATAAGATTTCACGTTGACAGACAGACAGAGAGAGAGAGAGGTCATAGATAACAAATACTGATCTTTCACTGAGTCCTTTTCATCGCTATTGGACAATACACATTTCACCTAAAAACACATCACCACCTTAGAAAATGAGATCCACACACACACTCATCACGCTTTGGAAATGGACACGTCACTAGTATTGACCCACACCTTGCACTGGACTTGAGCGTGTATAAAGGTGTGGTGACGTGATAATCTTAGTACACACATAAATATAACCCACCTGAAGCTAAAAAAAAAAAATAGGTGTGTGTGTGTGTGTGTGTGTGTGTGTGTGTGTGTGTGGTGTGTGTGTGTGTGTGTGTGTGTGTGTGTGGTGTGTCGTGTGTGTGTTTTTCTGTGTGTGTGTGTGTGTGTGTGTGGTGTGTTTGTGTGTGTGTTTTTCTGTGTGTGTGTGTGTGTGTGTGTGTGTGTGTGTGTGTGTGTGTGTGTGTGTGTGGTGTGTTTGTGTGTGTGTTTTTCTGTGTGTGTGTTTTTTTCTGTGTGTGTGTGTGTGTGTGTGTGTGTGTGTGTATATATATATGTATGTGTGTGTGTGTGTGTGTAACTGAACCTCATAAACTAGGTCATCTAACAGCAATACGTAATTCAAACGAAGTACATTGAT